>NW_026712665.1:0-63910 GCF_030625045.1 Achroia grisella
GCTGGATCGATTGGCAATAAAGCAATATATCAAAAGGTAAATATTGCTATTGGGCGGTCTGCCAGGCAATGTCGACAGCTCGCCAAAGCCAATATTGAGGGTGCCCTGGAATCGAATCGTTGTCAATGGTTATGAGATGATGCTCAAATATGAGCATGCTATATTACAGTCCGAGATCTCCAAAAGCATGCTTTACACTATAATAGTAGAGAATGCTTTGAAGATCTATCTGTTCATGCCACCGTATCGTGTGTTTGTACTCATGACTCATTAATAGAGACATTCAAAGAGGTAAAAATTCTCACCGATGCTTCTCAATATATAACTATACTATCTGTGCCCGCGATTTCATTCGCGTCGTTATCAAAAACGCGATTATGGAAGTCCTCAAATGTGGATAATTTTTTTTTGCAACATTTTTCACTGATGCTCTGCTTCTATTGGTAGTAGCATAATGTTATATAGCTTAAAGTATTACTCGATAAACGGACTATCCAACACAAAAATAATTTTTCAATTCGAACCAGTAGTTCCTGAGATTAGCGCGTTCAAAACAAACTCTTCAGCATTATATTTACAAGGATTGTTTAAAAGAGCAACACACAAGTTTCATGCTTATTCTTCTTGTGATGAGACAGCTTTCCGAATAAGCGGTAGATTAAAAAAAATGTTGACTATTCAAAAGTGCTTAAATTAAGTTTATTTGAATAAATGATTTTCTATTCTATAATATTAGTATACATATATGTATATAGATATACATAAATATGTATATTATTATTGTGTAGTATTTTATTGTAAATTTTATGTTTTTTTATTCGTTGACAATAAATTTCAAGCTTCAGCTAATATGAAATAGAGCAAACTTCAGAATTACCACACAAATGTACAGGAATCAAACTCGAGTGTCACACATTCCTATCCCATCTCTAAATAGCATTCAAAAAGTTCACACTTATTCAAGTTAGGAACAAAGTAATAGGCTTACATCCGGAAGTTATTGGCTCTAACTTTGAGTAGATTTATAGTCGACTTAACTTACTTAAACAAAGTTGGACTCTAATTGATGTCTAAGCTTGGAATTTATAAGTTACGCTTTTAATATCAATAAAAGAAGTGCTTTCTGTTACCTAACTTTCGATTTTAGTACACATCTAAATCAATATTATGAGAAAAATGAGGAATGATTTGATTTAGAATAGAATAACATAGAATAGAATAGAATAGAATAACATTTATTACATCACACATCACAACACAATAAAACCGATACTGACAGCAGCATATAAATTATTATATAAGATAAACGTAAATAAAAACAATGCATTAAATTAGAGATGAAATAAAAAAAACAGAACAAAGGATAAAACAAATTAAAAAAAATCTATTTGTTTATTTATGGATACTACAAAAAAATAGTTGATGGTCCATAAAAAGCAAAGATATCGGCGAAGATACTGTATTATTATGCTTGTAATAATTATGATAATAATGTGGTTTCTAGAAATAAATAGTTTATTTAATACATATCGAAAGAAAAGCAAATAATAAAAGCGAAGAAAGATAATACAATGTTTTTATATCTATTGTTGTCATAATATATATGTAAATATCTCTTTTTTATATATTATATACATTATAGTAGGTATATATTTATATTTATGTATGTATATTTGTAAGTATTTAAAAAAAAACTACCTATTTACCTATGTTAGGTAAAATTATAGGTTAGTCCTTTCCCACTACTGCCCATCAACCGCTTTCTGTTCTTACCTACTGGTTAACTGGTAGAGAATGCCATATGGCATTAGGCTCGCCAAATTGTACAATTTTTAAAAGTGCAATATTTATTAATTAAAAAAAAAAATATATATATAAAATAATAGGCAATAATAAACATAAGCAATATTGTATAATGGCCAATGCGTCAATTATAAACGATTTATGCAATGGTCCGTGAACAGGTTTTTTCGTAGCTATATAAACCGAGACGAGAACGGCAAGGCCTACCACAGGCCCGACAAGGGAAACTATCGGCAGTAGTCTGTCCTGAGCCTAGGTGGCGCTACCGTCTCTTGTCAGCAAGTCTTTGAAGTCAGGCAAAAAAACCCTTCGACCCTCCATTACGCGTTTGCGCCAATCTGATCTACATATTGGTTGCGCTTTTCCCAGCCACAGTGGTCTATTTGAAATGTGGCCATGTCACGTTTGGCGCAATCCTTAAAGCGAAGCAATATTACATATATATTAATTTGTGAAGCAAACCAAAAAATGTCTACCCCTTTTTATGAAAATGGCGCGGACAGAGGAGTATGAAAATTCGCAAAATTATAGTTTATGTAAAGAAGAAGTGCAGAATAATAATATTTTTTTAATAATCATGTAATAATCATGTATTTTAAAATAAAATATTTAAAAATACATTAAGTAATAAAAAAAATATTATACTTAGTACCATGTATTTTATAATATAATAATAATCTCAGGACAATTCAAACAGCGCCATCTAGTCCAAGTTAAGTTAGCGAAAGCTTGTGTTATGGGTACTAGATAACTGATAAATACATAGAATTTTTTTTTTGTAAATTCATACATATTTATTCATAGAAAACATCCAGATCGATACAAACAATCATACTCGTGAATACAAATGTTTGTGCCGTGCGAGAAATCGAACCAGCGTCCATCGGATACGTGATGTGCTAAACTGCTAGACCACTGAGGTCATGATCACGGGTAAACTCGTAATCATGGTGAGCAAATAAATATAAAACGTGATAAGATCCCGTGGTTTTTACTAATTGTACGTATAATTAAAATATAGTCCAGGTACCTTGCCTCCTTTCATCTTAAAAATCAAATACCACTTTCCACTTTCCATTTGCCCATTTAGACAACACATGCGTGACTAGTTAATAAAAAAGTATTCAATAAAGTTTTGATCTGGCGTAACTTTTTGTATAACTCGCGGTTAATTTAATAACGCCATTAAATTCAAACTCAAACAAACTGAGCATATAATGAGATTATATATTGTAAATTTAAATTAACATATTCTAATCAAATTTAATTACAAATGATTTGATGTAATCTAGTAATTTGATTTACGTAAAATTTTGTTATAATCTGTTTTATTTAATTAATCAAATAAATTGGTTTAAAACTTAATTAATGAAAACAGTCAAATGGAATTTTGTTTTATCAGACAAATTTACCTAAGCTATAGAATAATTTCTATACTATTATAATTTGTTCAAATGTAGTGGCATATGACAGGTCTAACCATTATAATAATAATCATCATCATCGCAGCCCGGAAGACGTCCACTGCTGGACATAAGCCTCCCCCAAAGATCTCCACGACGATCGGTCCTGCGCTGCTCACATCCATCGCCTTCCAGCGATCTTGACCAGATCGTCGGTCCACATTGCTAGAGGCCTTCCCATGCTGTGTCGTCCGATCTACGGTCGCCACTCGAGGACTTTAAGTAAGAGGAGGAAAATGGAGCCTATAGGAAGAGCCTATGGACAAGCCTTAGAACAAGCTAACGAACTAAGGCAGTGAATAGAAAGAAAGAAAAAAGAAAGAAAGAAAAATATTTTATTCAGTGCAATGTAAAAAATACAATATAAACAACAAACGAAAAAAAAAAGAGCAAATAAAATGTACATATAATTAAACTTAATTTACCATAATTAAAAGTATAGAATAGCAGTACAAAAAACAAAATTACCTTTACTATCAATAGAAAGGCTATAATTAAAACTTAATAATATTATAAACGCGAAAGTTTGTGAGATGGATGGATGTTTGTTACTCTTTCACGCAAAAACTACTAAACAGATTTTGATGAAATTTACAGTTATAGACTTATACATCAAAATAGCATATAGGCTGTAAATTTGAATTATTTACGGGTAAAACCGTGGGCACGGCTAGTAAAAAATATATCAGGATAATTCACATAGCGCCGTTTACTCCCAAGTTAAGCGGAGCTTGTGTTATGGGTATTAGACAACTGATAGAAATACATACTTTTTGTATATACATACATATTTATACATAGAACACACCCAGACCGATACAAACAATCGACAAACGTCGAATCCAATGACTATTAGAAGTAAAGCGAAATGCTAAATCGCTGGACCTCCGAGGCCGTTACATAGACGAATTACATAAATTCTATCAAATATTCATAATTTTTCTAACAAGCTGCGACAGATTGTATGATTTAATTACGTACCGTCCCTTCAATGTCAACTGCTATGAAAATTATTAAACGAGTGTTAATTTTTATACGGCCCTGTACCGAGATTAGGTTCCTGTGGAAGACCCGAAATTTTAACTCGAATAAATTTAACGTTGCGGCTCGAACTTCGGCTGTTAGGGCGGGGGATTAAGAGGGCCTCTTAAATTACTGTACTTTCGTGGGAGTTACATGGGATTAACAAAAATACAGACATATATACAGTATACGCATATATCGTTACAATAAAACGTTTATTAAAAGTTATTAAAAAAAAATTGCACTGGTTATTTGTTCGCGCTGTTATTAATTTGTGTGTTTGTGGAAACAAATCTCAGAAATGACATAATTGATGTTAATGCAATTTTCAAATTCAAATTCAAAAATAATTTATTCATGTAGGAGATTTTAGCCTCTCATGAACGTCAAAATTTTAATTTTTTCCCTACCGTTCGGTTCAGTATATAGATCCAATTGAGAAGAACTGGCAAGAAACTCAATTGAATTACTTTTTTTTTTTAAAAGCCAGTTTATTTACAATGTATATTTATATAGGTGGCTATGTCTAACATTGAATGAAAATCCCGTGAATGAACAACTATTGCCATGCACGCTCGTCATTCAAGTAATCGTTTAGTGAGTAATAGGCTTTGCTCAGTAAATATGATTTAATAATGTTTCTTAAAAATGTATTTGTTCCATTTTCATCTCTTCTTCTCTATCTCTCTCTCTCATGTATTTTTGCTTTATATCGTATACAAACAAAAAGTTATGTTTGCTAATCGGCTATATTCTCTTGATCCTATTCCAATCATTTTCATTCTCTTAATTCACTCTGTTTCACATTACTCCTGCCACTTCCCTGATATCATTATCCCATCTTGTGTTGAGTTTGCCTCTACTCAGTTCTTATCAACTCTAAAGAAATCCGTACTGATTGTACATTTGACATATCATAAGAGTCTGTAATAGACTTATATGAGTAAAGATATTTTGATCTACCTTCCCTGGGATATCATCTTGCCAGTTTCTTATTTCATTTGTCACATCCTCTTATTATGTGTCCTGCGCTACTTCATTTGTCATATTTTCATTTCTCTCATTCTGTCTAGTCCTCTATATGATCTAGTTACTAGATCTAGTTCATCTATATGAATGGAAATTTGAGATAGTCTGTACTATTACAGGACTTGTTCCCTCTGGTCTTTGCCTCATACTGGGAATCTATAGCCATGCACTTAAAAAAAAAAGGCGGGTCATTTCTTCGCATTGCCGCTATTGTCGCATCAAATAATTAATTCAATATTAAAATACTTGTCATAATTTGCAAATAAATACAACAAAGCAAGACAAGACTGTATGTGTATCATAACTAGTTCATAAAAAGCAGTGCAGTGTGGTAATTCTGCGAAAGTTCCCGGGAACGAAGATTGTGCAAGTTTGGCGACAAGGTCAGTGTGCATTTTTGATTCCCAACGTCTATTATTGGATATTAAAGTTGAAATCATTAGTCGAACAGGAATATAAATTTCTCAAGCATATAGTCTAAATACAGGAATACCGTTGTGGTAACCACTTCAGTTAAGCAACATGAACACAAGACGAGACGATTAAAGACCAAACTTCGTCCATTACCTTAATAGCATCAAGCTTAACAATCAATTCTTCTGTCGTGATTGATGTTTACCTATTATTACACATACGAACATGGGGTCTTTCTTTCCTTGGCCCTTGTTCAATTTGTTGAGAAATTACCTAAATTTTTCTTACCTTTCCCGAGTATTAAGATGGAACGCTCATGATTTTACTGCTTGTGAGCTATTTGACATACCCCTTGCGGAAATAAAATACTACCTACAGTACCTGAGGAATGAACAGCGAATTATTTTTTATAAAATTTTGTAGATTTTATTTTATATCTGGAATATTCACACTGTTATCTAGTCCCAAAATATGCAGATCTTGATCTAAGTGACTGATAGAAATAAAAAACTTTTTTGTTTTTTGTTAACACTACTAAACACCCAGACCAATACAAACAATCATATTCCTAAATTTAAATGTTAGTATCGTGAGAGAATCGAATCCGCGACGAATTAAAATATAAACCACTAGACTTGTGAGGCCGTCTAATAAAATATAATACTTTAATTAATTTGTATTGCAGTTTAGAGTTATTCAGATATATTATCTGAATGTTTTTCAATTTATATTTTATTCAATTTCTTATTAGGTAATAGTATATTATATATGAACTAGCTCCTCGCCCCGGGTGTACATGTTATATATATAAACCTTCTTGAATCACTCTATCTATAAAAAAAAACCGTTGCGTAGTTTTAAAGATTTAAGCATACATAGGGACGGACAGACAGCGACAGCGACTTTGTTTTATACTAAGTAATAATGATATATGTATACGTTATCAAATTTTCAGATATTCATTAACATTGTTGTATCCAATTTAGATATACCGTTTATTATGTTAGGATTAGGTAGATATTGTTAAGTTTATAACTCAACAACACAATAGCGTATACATCGTGCTGAACCCATTTAAAATTCATTTTAATTAATCCAATAACTACAAATGTATATTATTATTGCAGAAAACGTAATAAAACGAGTGAAATGTGTTATAAAACTTAATGAAAATAATGCATAAACATTAAACTGTACGGACGGTGTTATAGCGCCTGATAAATTTGTTATAGCAAAGTTATTACTACGCAAGTTTTGACAGTGTTATACAGAATGTTATAATAATGAGTATTTATTTTATATATATACTAGCTTTTTCCGGCGGCTTGGCTCGTATAGTAGTCTAGTTTTTGCGGCTTTACTTTTGTTTAGGCTGTGTAAAAAATTAAGGCCTACAAAATCTAAGAAGATTTATATTCATCCCCTATTTTATACCCTTAGGGGTGGAATTTATCAATATACTTCCTTAGGGGTTGCCTACGTCATAGTACCTTTATGCATGCAAAGTGAGACTTTGCATGCATAAAGGTACTATGATCGGGCTGAGGCCCGATCGGTTTAAAATTGACAAAGTTTCATACAAACTTTCATCCCCTATTTTATCCCTTTAGGGGTGGAATTTATCAAAATCCTTTCTTAGCGGATGCCTACGTCATAACATCTATCTGCATGCCAAATTTCAGCCCGATCCGTCCAGTGGTTTGGGCTGTGTGTTGATAGATCACTATGTCAGTCACCTTTGAGTTATATATATTTAGATTTTCAACACCGTTATTCAGTAATCTATACATATAATTAAAATTGGATTGTCTGTTTGTATTAATAACCGTTAATATAACCGAAATAACCGTTTTTTACATGCATATGAATATAAATACGGTACATACACCACCATACGTGTGATTTAGGAGTATCTGTATGTTTAATGCCACATCATAAAAAAAAAGAGATATATTTGTACACTAAAAATGGTTTTGAAGACCCATCCTTATCGCTTAAAAGTAACTATATATTCTCAAACCTACTGAGTATACATACAAAATCTCATCAAAATCGGTTGAGCCGTTTCGGAGAATTACGGAAACTGATGCTGTTACATGAGAATTTTATATTAGAAGATTGAAAATGTCGATGGGCATCTCATTGGCGAATCGAGCGGCACAACAAAGCGTGTAATCGTATTATCATCCCGCCGAGTTTTTGGCTCCATCCTAATCCGAGATTAGTTCCTGCACATTGATAGTGGCTATTTTGCGGTCGTAATACCAATGGGTAGAGCTACGGAAATTATTAAATTCAATACCTTTTTAGTTTTTTTTTTTAACATAACACAGAGCCAAGTTTTCATTCACATGGATATATACCCAAGTTAGGCTGGCCAGCTAGTGTTATGGATGCTAGAGAACTGATACAAATACATAGATATATTTTTTAAATACATATTATATATAGAAAGCACCCAGACTGATACAAATAATAATTATAAATACAAAAGATTGTGTCGTGTGAGGAATCGAACTCGCGACCATTGGGAGTAAGGCGGTGTGCTAAACCAGTAGACCACCGGGAACGTCTTAAACAAACACTTTTTCATTGTTATACAGGTATCTGTACCCGCATGAAATTTATAGCCTATGTTTTCTGATGTCTAAACGGTATTATTGTAGTTTCATTAAAATATGTTAAGTAGTTTTTGCGTGAAAAAGTATCAAACATCCACCATACTCACAAACTTTCATACACAAAACTGACGATACTTCTATACAACCTTTCATCTTCCCTTTCGACCCCTTACAACCCTTTTTTCGCATTAAGAATTTTCTACATCCTCTCTTAGTATTTAGACTATCTGTGTACCAAATTTAATTCAAATCGTTTCGGTAGTTTAATGTGAAAGTGTGACAGACAGACAGAGTTGCTTTCGTTATAATATTAGTAAATATGTAAGCAATTTAAATGTAAGTTTCAATGGGTTTACGAATACAGTAGATAGTTGTGTGGACCAAGAGTTATGTTTGTGTCCCTTTATCTGACCCAAATAGTTGGGCTTCAAAGACTGCCGCGGTATGCGACTCTGTTACCACTTATTTTAGTATGTGCTTGTTTGGTACATTAGGTTAAACAAAAGCCTGACTGTAAAGTGTTTTATTTTAGTAACAATATATATCTATATATACTAGCTGTCCAGGCAAACGTTGTTTTGCCTTAAAATAAAAAAAAAATGGGGTGGACTACCCCTAACATTTAGGGGGATGAAAAATAGATGTTGGCCGATTCTCAGACCTACTCAATACGCTCACAAAATTTCATGAGAATCGGTCAAGCCGTTTCGGAGGAGTATGGGAACGAAAACTGTGACACGAGAATTTTATATGTAAGATAAGATATAGATATAGGTTATTACTAAAATATATATGTATATATATAACTCAAAGGTGACTGACATAGAGATCTATCAACGCACAGCCCAAACCTCCAGACCAGAATAAAATTATTTAAAAGAGCAACACGCAAGTTCCTTACTCGTTCTTCTTGTGATGAGACAGCTTTCCGAATAGAGCGGTAGATTAAAAAAAATGTGATGACTATTCAAAAGTGTCTTCAATGTAAGTTTCTTTGAATAAGTGATTTTCTATTCCTATTTCTATTAAAAACGATCTATAGGTAACTGAAATAAACGACTCGACGACCCAGGACAGGTGTGCCCAGCCTTCGCTGGGCACATCTGACTAGGAGAGCCAACCCCAAATGAAATGCGAAAATGCTTTTTACTATTATAGAGATTTTTACCATTTACCATCAGATTTTTTTTATACTACATGGTGGCAAAGAAGCATAGGTCCTATGCTTGTTTGCCACCGAATTAGTATAAAAAAACAACACGCAAGTTTCTTGCTTGTCTCACAAGAAAGACAAGCAGGAAACTTACGTGTTCTCATCGCAATGAGACAACTTTCTGAATGAGCGGTAGATTAAAAAAAAATGTGACTATTCAATAGTGCTTAAATTTAGGATTTAAAAAAAAAATATTTCGTTTGAAAACCAAATCTATAGATAAGATTTTTTTTTAATTAAATATAATTGACTACACTTCTGACTACCCCATTGATAAGTAGCCGTGAAGTTACATATACAAAGCAACCAACTAAGACAAATACACGCACATTCGATGTGTCAACACTTAAGAAGAATTTGTTTGTACAACTTGTTCAGTTTCACTATTCCCAACCTTAACACGTTGCGATAACGTCGCATCTCCCTCGGGACGGGTTAAACGCTCGAGATAACGGGAAAACCTCCTAAACTTGTCGAACTAATACCCTCTTCTTACCTCAAAATGGCTAAAGTTTCACGTAACACCTATAAGACTTACTTCGGAAGAATATAAACTCTCAGAGTTAAGCAGTTAGGTGGAAAATAGCTTGAATGACGTATCATATACAGGTTGATTGTAAATAATGGATTAAGTTACCAAAGGAATATTATGCAGTTTTCGCAGTAAGAAACCTGTTGCGTGTTATTGAATTTATTTTTGCACTTTAAACATTCAACGTAGATATTTCATTCCTCTTCTATTTGGGGAAATAAAAATGGGATATTTTGCTAGAATTTACGCGGGAACGAGATGGAGTTAGTATAAAACGCGAGGCATGATTTGACAGTATCTGTAATAGTTTATGGTAGTAGTTCCATAACACGCAACATTTTGTTTTCTTTTAATTTAATTTTTTAATATCGTTATTGTCGATTATTAGTTTTTATTGATTTTTGTTTTTTGTGGACTTTACTGGTCCAAACGAGGTACACTGCCTTATATTTCATTTAATTTTTTAATATCGTTATTGTCAATTATTGGTTTTTGTTTTTTGTGGACTTTACTGATCCAAACGAGGTACACTGCCTTATATTTCGAATTATTTTTTTAATATCGTTATTGTCAATTATTGGTTTTTCTTTTTTGTGAACTTTACTGATCCAAACGAGGTACACTGCCTTATATTTCGTTTAAATTTTTGATTACTAATATTTATATCATTGAGTACATATATATTGCTAGTATCAAAAATTTATCGTAGAAGATCTGAGTATCTTCTACGATAAATTTTTGATACATGTACGTATTTACAAAATAAAAAATATATATATATATATATATATAAGTGTCTATCAAATGTCGGGTGTCTTTGTGATTAAATAACTCTGGAGGAGAATGGAATAGTATTTATTTATTAATTTATTCGAACGAAGCCACAATTAAATCTAGTATAAAAGAAATCTGGGACTGAACCTCCACTAATGATCGTGCACAAAATGGCGTCGTCAGCAAACGTCACGGGGTCCGTGTGTTGTGCTAAAAACACTCTAAGTAAGGATTCCATTTGTCTAAATCAGTGGTTCTCAAACTTTATTTTATACTTTACTTTATATTATACATTGCGTAAAATAGTTGATAATAATAAATTTAGAATTTGCAAAAAAATGTATGAACTACAAAAATTAACTTTATCAATAGGATTAATTTCTAGTTAATAATTATAGATCCCAAATTTGGTGGGACAATTTGAATTTCGTGGGACACATAAGTGACGCAGCACAATGCTTGAATCATGTCAAGTTAATTAAAAAAATCATTTATTTATGTGGGACATTTCAGTCTCTTATGAATGTAATTTTTTTTTTTCTTAATATAGAGACATATTTTATGGAAGCACTTACATATAAATCTGGATGATTATAAGGGTATACCGAAAAAGAGATGGATGGACTGTGTGAAAGATGATATGGTGAGAAAGAAAGTAAATAACGAGATGACTGCGAACAGAGATGAATGGAAGAGAAAAACATATTACGACGACCACAAATACATGGGATAAGGAAGAAGCAGATGATGTTTAAATTATCTTATTAATTAATATTATAAACGCGAAAGTTTGTATCTATGGATGGATGTTTGTTACTCTTTCACGCAAAAACTACTGAACGGATTTTGATGAAACTTCACAGTAATATAGCTTATACATCAGAATAACATATAGGCTATAAATTTCATGCGGATGAAACCGC
This sequence comes from Achroia grisella, assembly GCF_030625045.1. Classification (NCBI taxonomy): domain Eukaryota; kingdom Metazoa; phylum Arthropoda; class Insecta; order Lepidoptera; family Pyralidae; genus Achroia; species Achroia grisella. Next base: position 11,796 of record NW_026712665.1, read on the forward strand.
GGGCACAGCTACTATATATTGTTGAGAATCACTGGTCCAACTCATTTGATACGTCCCAATGTCCAGTCCCGCCCGTCCCGTCCCGTCCCGTCCCGTCCCGTCGTAGCCCGCGGTGATTTGCGACGACAATATTTTTTCTGATCCTGAGAAATGTTTTTGTGACACCCTGTAGATGTGGGAGTTTTTTATTCGTCCTTATGTAACAATTTGTTCGCGCGTGTTTCGAGCAATTTACTTGAGCATTTATTATATTTTTGGTGTTATCATTGCCGGAACGTAGCGTAATATGGCTACGAGTATGACGGTTGTCTTGAGTAAGTTACGCTTATATATACAGACGGGTAATGTTTTTTTATATACTACGTAAGTGGCTAAGAAGCATACGGCAAATCTGATGGTAAACGGTTACCGTAGTATCGTAGTGGCATCTCAGAAACGTAGTTAAACGCAATAATAACAGAGTACTTGAAATTTGCAGAGTCTATCCTAGTTGCTGAGTTTTTTTTACACATACTAGTATGTTCAATTAAGTATTATGTAATTTGGTACTGTAGGTAGTTTGTATTCAGACAGAATCTCAAATAAAATAATTAAATTTGAAGTATATGTTTCTAACCCATCTAAATCAGTCCAACCAACATACAGTTTCAAATATTACCAAGAACAAATAGACAGACAAACAAAACATTATTGATTTTTTTTATGCATGTGAATACTTTCATATGCAATTAACTAGCTTTTTCCCGCGGCTCCGTTCGCGTTAATTTATCCCCTTAGAGGTGGAATTTATCAAAATCCTTTCTTAAGGGATGCCTACGTCATAGTAGCTTTATGCATGCAAAGTCTCAGCCCGATCGGTTTAAAATTGACAGTTACATACAAACTTTCATCCCCTATTTGATCCCCTTGAGGGTAGAATTAGTCAAAATCCTCTCTTAGCGGATGCCTACGTCATAACATCTACCTGCATGCCAAATTTCAGCCCGATCCGTCCAGTGGTTTGGGCTGTGCGTTGATAGATCACTATGTCAGTCACCTTTGAGTTATATATATTTAGATAGCTGCCCATAAAAGCACATAGAATCTACAAAATCCATTGTAATCAACTTATTAATTATGGCAAAAAAAAACCTAAAATTGATGTTTTTACGCAGAATATTGAATGTCGGCAAAATCAAATAATATTCCATCGTATTTATCTCGAATATTCTTTGTGACAGCCCGCCATGACAGCTCCGGAGATACGGAGGCTGTGAATATATATATTATAGACTCTTCAATACCCTGTTATCAATTTTTTTTAACTTCATTATTCATCAGTTATTTTATTCAAATCAATAAAAGAATATTAATGTTGCCAGCTATAAAATTGTGATTAATAATTTCACACTGTCTGATAATGATTCATTTTGTTTCATTATATGTCTATTGAATATTTTTATGGAGAAAATCGAGCATGGCTTGTGTTTCAGGCGTTCATAGCTAATATAGTCATTGCGAGAGTGCTTTAAGGAATCAAATATCCTCACCGTTGCTTCTCAATACATTTATGAAAATATCATGTAAGCCAGGAAGAATATAGACAGTTTCAAACGAATTAGTGATTACTCTAATAAAAGCTTACGTAACAATAACAAACTGATTTTACCTAAATGTCGTTTAACTAAACATAGTAATTCGTTTTATGGTAATTGCGTAAGATTTTACAACAAAATACCAGAGTCTGTTATAAATCTGCCTGAAAAAAGATTTAAATGTTATATAAAACACTTCCTTTGCAAAAAACTTACCCTAAAATTGAAGAATTTGTTAAGGACAATTATGTTCCTTAATAATGCTACAGCGCATATAGTATAACATATCTGACCCTGGAGTACCAGCTACATACAGCTTCATTTTGATACTCAAAACAGTGCCCCTCCGATCGATCCCCCGTCCAATTCAAACGGGGATCGATATAACGACGGCCTGAGCCGAGGTTCGAACCCCTAGTGGTGCCCTCAGACTAAAGTCGTATCCGTCAGGCAGGTTGGCCTTCAGCCGCTCCATAATTCCTTCCTAGGTTTGGAGTGCCATCTGCACTCGCCCCTATTGTCCGGTGAAGCTGTAAAGGCCAGCTGCAGCCAACAGCATTAGAGTAGTCCGAAAAAAAAAGCCAGTTACAACAGATTTGACATAACATAAGAGTCTGTAATAGACCTACATGAGTAAAGATATATTGATTTGATTCGAAACTCACCACTTGAATGTTCTACAGGTATATTTTCCTATCCATTTCCTACATATAATTCGGAGCGTAGGAGATGATTTGCGAAAACTGCAAATTACTGGGAGCGAGTACCTTGAATACGCACTTTTGTGGGCCCACCGACAAAGCGTGGGTCGACGTTACAAAAACCAAGCGATTCGTGTTATAAAAGGAACACTAAACGTAATAATATAAAGGTAATATCGCATTAAACCTTTCTACATTCAAGTACAAACCTATGTCGAGATATATATATATATATATACTACGATGGTGGCAAACAAGCATACGGCCCAGCTGATCGTAAATGGTTACCGTAGCCTATGGACGCTTGAGACACTAGAGGTATCACGTGCAGTTGCCGACACTTAAGAAACCTTAATATACCCTTGTTGAAAAATCACAGAGTCTCGTGAGAAAACCTCGGCTTCTTCCCGCGTACACTTAGATTGTGGAATGAACTCCCTCATTCCAAGTGTACGCGGGAGGAAGCCTCTGAAACCGCACTGTCCGAGACCACTTATTATTATTTTTCATTTATTTCAGGCATACTCATATCATAAATACCTTATAAACTAACAAATATATGAAATAATATTTTAATACTAATATATTGTTTCAATTCTTGTCCCTGACGGGTCTAGGTAGCGAACTTTGAAAAGGGCGAGCACAATAGATCTATGTAGGCCGCAGTGTTACAAGTCCATGCACCTGACAATAGCCTAAACAACATAATCAAAAAAGTTACTATTTAATGGATATTAATCAAACTTAATAGTCAGTCTACAAGTTTACCTGAAACAAATGGCAACAAATGGCAAACGGCCGATGACATCAGCCTCGTACCCCACTACATGATGACCATGACATTCCATGCCATTGCGTGAGGTTTTACAACAAAATACCAGAGACTTATAAATATGCCTGAAAAAAGATTTAAATATCATATAAATTACTTCCTTTGAAAAAAGCTTACTATAAAATTGAAGAGTTCGACTAGTAGACTACATTTCTAAAATAAAAGTAGCCTAAGTTATTCCTTATTACATCAGCTACCTGCCAGAAAAGTCCCGTCAAATAGGTCCAGCCATTTCAGAGATTAGCCGGAACAAACAGACAGACAGACGGACTAAAATTGTAAAAAATGTTATTTTGGTGTATATACCGTATTTATATTCATATGCATGTAGTAAAAAACGGTTATTTTAATATTACAAACAGACACTCCAATTTTATTTATATGTGTTAGATATATCAACTCTATGTACTAGTAAAAGTATGTATTATACTAAAATAACAACTATATAACATTAATTCAACTATGTCTCTAACACAATTCACTTTAGCGATTAAAATACAACCAGCACATCCTGTGCTCAAAGACCGAATGCCGCGGCCTACAAAAACCCTCCATTTTATACAGAGAAGATATGAGTGGTGGTTATATGCAACTAGTTTAACCGATACCGAGTAATAATGAAACTACCTTCTTTTAATATAAAATATCAGATTTTTCGACAATATCGATGTGAACCCTAACATATGTATAGATGTACAGATTTAAAACAACTGTAAAATAACAAATAGTTCACAGAACTATCCACTTGCTTTCGGTTTGATCACTACACGAGTCACCCTGTATTTCCAATAGAACTACTTAAGTCGCAATGCTACAGGCCAAGTTCCTGATAATAGCCCAAACCCCCAATAAAACACCCTGTATTTCGGATCTATTATCCCACGAATCATTTTATCTTAGACACTGATCGGGGTATTTACCCCGAAAACCAAAAATGCGTCAGTAAAATTAGAGATCTATCTCAGGGTCACTGAGAGTACTCCTTCAGTTCCGGTTGCCCGGAAATTGTGCCCTAATCTCACTTAATAGGACTCCTTAACTCTTCAGCGGTGTTGCCAAGCTGATCGAATTTAAATAGATCCCATCAAAACCATAAATGTGAAATGATAGCCGAGTTTAATATTATGATATATGCCTTAATTGTTGACTTCTACGACAAAAGAGGTAAGATCTAAATGGGTGCCAAGTTCAATGGTCTGTCCTGAAATGCATTTATAACAATATAAAATATCATTTCTTCTTATAACTTAGGATAATATACTGTAGCCTAAGGTCTAACTTGGCCAGTTCTCATATACCAATTATTACTTTCGATTGCTAGTTACTAATAATAATAAAATAGGAACCGACAAGTAACATGTTTAGAACTTGCGAAGGCTACAGTATATTTGGTATATTAAAAAGTCAAAAGTGGCTACAAATGGTTCGTGTAGATATACACACGGTGCTGCTCGCCAGTTCTCTTACTTGAAACTCGGCTTGACACGCTACCGCGTGTCTAGATCTGGTTTGTATGAATAGCTCGACTTCAAAGTCGTAAACAGAAAATGTGTTAGTAAGTTGTATTTATTTAAAAACATAGGACTTTTGTGGGTCTGTATTGCTCACAATACAAACTTTTTGATAACTCGATAAGGCCTGATCAATTTGACAAAAACAGATACAACGATCATAGGTTGTTAAAGAAAATATTGCAAATTTATTATTGAATTTAATAATGAACATATAAAATTCACATAACAAACTGTATGTTCCCAATGTAAGTATATATATATAGTAGTCTTATATATAAAATTCTCGTATCACAGTTTTCGTTCTCATACTCCTCCGAAACGGCTTGAACGTTTCTCATGAAATTTTGTAAGCGTATTGAGTAGGAGGATCGTCCAACATCTATTTTTCATCCCTCTAAATGTTAGGGGTAGTCCACCCCTAATTTTTTTTATTTATTTGAAGGTAAAACATCGTTTGCCGGAAAGCTAGAAAATATATAGTATTATATTACCCCTTTTTACGAAAATTGCGCGGACACAATACATAGTATGAAGTTTCGCACACTTATAGTTTATAAAAAAGAGTGGAGCTATTTTTTTTAAATCTATACATATAAATAAAATTGTAGTGTCTGTTTGTAATATTGAAATAACCGTTTTTTACTACATGCATATGAATATATATATACATACATCAAAATAACATTTTTTATCATTTCTGTCTATCTGTCTATCGGTCTGTTTGTTCCGGCTAATCTCTGAAATGGCTGGACCGTTTTTGACGGGACTTTTTTTGGCAGGTAGGTGATGTAATAAGGAGTAACTTAGTCTACTTTTATTCTAGAAAAATAAAGTTATATCCCACGCGGACGAAATCGCGCTTACACCTAGTTATACATAAAGTTTATTTTGGAGAAAAACAGAAGAATATTTCGATATTTTTTAATGTTAATTTAATGATAATTGATGTCTATTCATTATAGGTACATACAAACAAAATCTAACAAATCTCATTACAAGATGAATAAATATTAAACAATTTCAGTTAATGCCATATAATTTGCGAGCACCATCGTGCAAGACAAACAATATCCCACCCCATTACGGCGGCCTTCTCCTCACAATGTGTCATCTCGTCCACACAATACTTTATGAGGCTATACGCAGACTTTTGTGATAACCGCTATTATATTCCTGCTGTATTATAATAAACCAGCTTTTGCCCGCGGCTTCGTTCGCGTTAATTTATCCCCTTAGGGGTGGAATTTATCAAAATCCTTTTTTAGGGGATGCCTACGTCGTAGCAGCTTTAGGCATGCAAAATCTCAGCCCGATCGGTTTAAAATTGACAAAGTTTCATATATACTTTCATCCCCTATTTTGTACCTTTGGGGGTAGAATTAATCAAAATACTTTCTTAGCGGATGCCCACGTCATAACATCTACCTGCATGCCAAATTTCAGCCCGATCCGTCCAGTGGTTTGGGGTGTGCGTTGATAGATCACTATGTCAGTCACTTTGTAATTATATATATCTATAGATGTAGTTAAAATATTTATTTGTTATTTTCAACAATCGATCATTAACAATAACTATTATTCAAATTACATTCATTCATAATTTAAGAGCTGTGCTCTTGTCGGTGGAGCTCCCGCCACCTTCCACGATCTTCTATCAGTCCCTTTAGCTGTTGATACGACACGACTCCAACTTTTTCTTTAACTTGCTTGATATAGCTGTGTCTTGGCCTTCCCCTTCCTCTCTTTCCATCTATTTTTCCTTCTATAATGTTATTAATTAGTTCGTCGTCTCGTATCAAGTGCCCCAACATTTTCCCCGCATATTCTCAATAATATCTATTATCTGTCTCTTTTCTTTAATCCTCTCAAGCACTTCTTCATTCCTTATTTTATCTTTCCAGCTAATTCTTTCCATTCTTCTCCAACACCACAATTCAAATTACATATATCGCAAAATCCAGTGGTCATAAACCCTCGGCGCGCACAGGTTTAATAATAAATACTCCAATGCACCTCGCGGTCGACTTACCTACTAGACACTTTAAATTCATAGAATCACTCCGCAACTGTATCATTACAAAGAATTGTATGCTTTTATTGAACCATAACAGTTTGCTGGCGACGGCAACAGGTGACTATACGGTTGTTAAAACTTACATCCAACCACCTCTTTCCTAAGCCCAACTAAATCGCGAAACGACAGAATTGAAATCTGCTCACGAGAAGATAAGGTTGCGATTCAGTTGGCGATGAAAGGACGTTGATTAAACGGGGGAAATTAAATCTGCTGTTTGTAATTTACTCAGCTTTTGTTTAAGATGAGAATGTCTTGCGAGCTGAGAATTTTTAATTATCGCCTCGGAAATGGTAGATATTACGTTATTTAATAAATAGATACTCGAGATAAAGTGTTAAGTGTAATTAGCGATCAGTACTGTTATTTGTTAAAGTATATTCAAGTGAAGATTTACAAATTTTTTTATAGGCATTGTAAAGTCTAATATTGTAGATTCTAAAATGTCTGTTTACTTACTTGTCCGTCCGTTTGTTTACGAATAAACGGCTGAGTAGATCTTAATAAAATTTAACACGAAAAAGACTGTGTCACGCGGACGGACATCGGTTGTTTTTTATGTAAAAAAATAGATAATGGCGCGGGAAATATCTAGTATTGTATGTACACATATTATTACAATTTAGTTTTGTATTAATATATAATAACATATTTTCTATGTGAAGTATTAGTTATGATTTATTTATTTATTTATTACTCTTTATTGCACCATAATAACAAAAAAAAACATATATACAAACGAAAACAATATTTAGATTATGGGTACAAAAGGCGGTCTTATCGCTTATGCGATCTCTTCCAGACAACCTTTGGGTAGAGGAGAAAAGACAGAAGCTGGTGGATGGCGCATGATGGAGTAGAAACATTAATAATATTAATATATAAAATAATACATATCATAAACATATACATTCTACATAATATATAAATACATAACTTATAAAATAAATATACAATAATATAATACAAATATATACGAGTATAGGTACACAGCAACATATGTATATGCAATTATGAAGGCGACATTTAGTAATAAGAAAGAAAGGACAGCAGAAAGAATATTTACTGAGAGAGATAGTGCGATTTCACAGCGTTCTTGAAAATGGTTAGTGATTGCGTACTCCGTATGGAGGATGGTAGTGGGTTCCACAGTGTAAGTTTCTTAGTGTTATTTCGCCCAGCGTCTTGTATTAAGAAAGACCTGAACAAGGCGACAGAATGTATCACAGTTTATAAATGATTATAAATGATAATAATGTTTTTGTAGAAAATATCTAACTTAAAATTAATAGCGCTGACAATGTCATCTGATTGAACAGAGATTAAGTGCGTAGCGGTTTCTATGTTGATTGTCGCATGCCTAATCCTTGTTGTTAATTAAATAAAAGTAAATCAATATTTATTTAAAAGAGTGAGAGAGAACACAGAAGTTTCTTGCTTATCTTCTTGTGATGAATCTGCATTCCGAATAAGCGGTAGAATAAAAAAACTTGACTATTCAAAAGTGCTTATATTAAGTTTATTTGTTAAGTTAAAAAAAAAACGCCTAATTTGCAACTTTTATTTCAAATGTCTATCAAAAATCCAATTTTTTTTATATTCATTTGATTATAGGTCATTCCGTGCTTTTAAGCCTACAAATTAAAACGCCGTTTTTTTTTTTTTTTTCAGATAAGCCGATCAGCCGGAATCGTGGAGGAAGTGGGAGCTCTTTTTTTCGAGGCGGGGGTGTTCAGAGCGCTGTAACTCTAGTTTGACTGAATATTTTTAGCTGAAATTTTATATTTATACTGTCCAAATATGTGTTAATAAATGATAAAAAACTTGAAGCTCTAAATATTTACTGGTCGTAGAAAAAAAATCCTAAAATATCCCTAAAAAACAGGCCGTCACATAGGAAGACCCCCTTAACTTGGGTCTAGATGGCGCTGTGTGAATTGTCCTGAGATTATATGTACTCCCGTACGAAGCCGGGGCGAGTAGCTAGTCACATATATAATACAGTCGACTTTGAGAAATTCCTCTAGCAAATATTTCCACTAATAACTTACTTACATATAGAGATACAGTATATGTTAGCGTCAACTCAAACTTTGTACCAGTGGCATAGTTTCAGCAGACAGTAATTACAACATGGCGGCGTCCTCCAATACCGAGCGGGCCCACTCTGAAATAATCTTTTTAAAAATTCAAAACGGCACACGTTTCGGTTGACTCGCTCCGGGCCCGAAGGTTGAGTGCTCCTGGAAACGACCTAGCAAGCGAATGTGATATCTAAATATATGCGATTAAAGTGGATTTTACTTTGGATGTTTTTTGTGTATTTTATAGTAAAAGTTGTGGAAACCTTATTGAAAGTGGCATGGCTAATTAAAAAAAACATAGACAATGGCAGGAACTCAGAGATTCCTTAATAGGTTAAATTGAAAATGAAACACTCCAAAATTTAATTAACTACTTGTTAGCGTCTGAAATTGTTACTTGTAACCAAAATAAGCATGCTTATTTTTTACTTTCGCTATTAGTACACATTATTAGTGTAGTTAAACGGGTTTTAACAGAAATAATTTTACGGCAAATAAAGGCATCTATCGAGAGAGGTAAATATCTTACGAAAGAGATAAACAACTTTACTTGCCACAAAATTGTTCGTTTTAAACCCCGTTTAACTACACTAATAAAATAAGCACACTTTAACTGAGGTTAGACTTTGTATTTGATCGTAGGTTGAGATTTGGTGCCGTATCACGGTATGATAACGTGATCCGTGATACTTGTATATTTGAGATATATTGTCACAGCTGTTTCCCGTTTATTATTTACTTAGTAATCAATTATTATTCGATGGCCAGCGGTTTAGCACACCGCTTTACTTCCGATGGTCATGGATTCGATTCCTGGCAGGGCGCAAATATGAGTACTATTGCTTGTATCAGTCTAGTTATTCTCTATGTATATTATGAATATATTTACTAGAAAAAAAGTATTTATTACTTGTTTAATACCCATAACACAAGCTCTGTTTAGCTTGGGACTGTTGGATAAATTTTAGTTTCTTATTGGTGTTGCCATGACCGTTAAGCCAGTGCAAAATGTTTAACAATTTTTTTTTTGTGTCAGCCATATTTGCACCCACGACCAGTTCGGTGTACAACCGGGGCTGAGAACCACTAGACGCTCTCATTACAGTATATATATATCATTACATAGTATAAAACAAAGTCGCGGTCGTTGTCTGTCCGTCCCTATGTATGCTTAAATCTTTAAAACTTCGCAATGGATTTTGATGCGTTTTTTTATTAGATAGAGTGATTCTAGAGGAAGGTTTATATGTATAATACATGTACACCCGGGCGAAGCCAGGGTGAGTAGTTAATCTTATATATAAAATTCTCGTGTCACAATGTTAGTTACCATACTCCTCCGAAATGGCTAGACCGATTTTTACCAAATTTAATATGTATATTCAGTAGGTCTGAAAATCGGCTACTATCTATTTTTCATACCCTAAAGGACAAGGGTTGTCTATCACCAACCCCTATGTTTTAATAGAGATTTTAATTTATATAAAACATCGTTTGCTGGGGAAGCTAGTATATATATATATAAAATGTCTGCATACAATGTCAGTCTTTATAGAACTATTCAATCTCGTGTTTGGCCGTTATTTTCAGGAACCTTATCATCTTCAGGCTGCAAGGCGATAGTTTAATGCAACGTTAAGTTAAGGCTTTTATGGATAATGCCATAAACTGCAGCAGAGGGTAGACAGCAGTATCACCCTGCAGTTCGAAATAAAAAAAAAATAATGAAGTAACTAAAAACTTAACGCTATTTCTTCTGTAACTGGAAAGAAAAATAAAAGACTCTTGGCTTTGCTAAAACATTAGATGTCTTTGCTAAGACAAGAGATGTTCAATGACGATGACCTGGGTGGTCTAGCGGTCCAGCACACCGCTTTACGTCCGATGGTCGCGGGTTCGATTCCTCGCACAGCACGAACATTTGTATTCATGAGTATGATTGTTTGTTCGATTCGAAAAAAAAAACCAAAAAATGTCTATGTATTTGTATCAGTTGTCTAGTACTCATAACACAAGCTTTAGCTAGCCTAACTTGGGTCTAGATGGCGCTGTGTGAATTGTCCTAAGATTATAGATTATTATAATGCATTTTCATTTATTATTATAATCATATATAAGTGTATTTCTTTCTCTCTCTAATATGGTTGAATGCAATGATGGCTGGCTCATCCATCATACTCGGGTACATAAAATGGGTGCTGCTTGTGGGGATTGGTCTGTTTGGGTTACGAACACTGATTAGACTATTTGCTTTTGCAATAACATACGCTGCTGGTCACTCTATTCTCCCAAATTTGAGTTTAAATGAATCTGTTTTATCATAAACATGTACAACATTTATTTGAAAAGAATACGAGCTGAGTTTCTTGTCAGTTCTTCTCATCTCGATATCATTCCGAACTGACGGTAGATTTGACATATCATAAATCTGTAATAGATCTACATGAATAAAGATATTTTGATTTCGATTTTTTTTTTAATTTTGTATTGGTCATGGTGTATATTGTTATATGTATGCATTTACAAGAAAATATATTTGAGTATATCTATCGGTTATCTAGTACCAATAAGACAAGCTCTACTTAGCTTAAGACTAAATTACAGTAGTTTTTTTAATAGTATGTTATAGCTTACCCATAATTAGTGAACTCGTAATCCAAAATTATCACCTTACCTGTGAACAAGATATTTTAAGATCATTAATATTCAATATATTATTACTTGTTATTTTGTAATTATTTATATAAAAGAAATATATTCAAAATGTTTTGAATTTATTTAAGGGTAATGCCAGTATATCCTTATACTGGAATTACCCTTAAATAAATTCAAAACATTCTGAATTGGTATCTTATTGTAATTTTTTTACCTATTCCCATAAAAGACCTATTGACTTTTTCTAAACGATACTTGGGGTCATCAAGTTTTTCTTTAAATCTAGTATTAATATTATGAATATTGCTGTTTTTTATAATAATAGCAACATACATTATATAATACTATTAATTATAATTACAAATGGACGTAAAATATTTCACACTCTGTGGTAAATAAGAAAAAATGTCCATCAGCAACCAAAATACATTCAGATCATTAATATTCAACATATAATTACTTGTTATTGTGTAATTATTTATATAAAAGAAATATATTCAAAATGTTTTGAATTTATTTAAAGGTAATTCCAGTATATCCTTTGGTATCTTATTGTAATTTTTTTTACCTATTCCCATAAAATACTTATTGATTTTTTCTCAACGATACTTATCTTCTTTTAACTGATCAACGTTTATTTAAAAGAGCAACACACAAGTTTCTTGATCATTCTTCTTGTGATGAATCTGCATTCCGAATGAGTGGTAGAATCAAAATATGACTATTCAAAACTTGTAATGAGTTTATTTGAATAAAGATTATTTCTATTTCTTCTTTATCTATTTACATATTTATGAACTTATCCTTAATTTTATTCACATATAATTAATAAAAAATTATTATTATTTCATTTACATCATAGAATTTTTTCTAAATAACGTAAAGATAAAAGTAATTACATTGCTCGCTAACATAATAATATTTTCAACTAGCTACTCACCCCGGCTTCACCCGGGTGTACATGTATTATACATATAAACCTTCCTCTTGAATCACTCTATCTATTAAAAATATTGTTTCAAAATCCGTCGCATAGTTTTAAAGATTTAAGCATACATAGGCATGGACAGACAGCGACAGCGATATTTTATACTATGTAATGATGATAATACCTAGAAATTATGATAAAAGTACAAAGGACTGTTTGTCTATTCTTTGGATCATTAAAATACCATGAATTATTGGCAATATTGTTAAATTGTAGCTGTCAACACCATATTCTCTTTTATTCCTCTTTGATTCGTAAAAGCTTAAAAAAAACATGCTGTATAATTAAAAATTAAAAGTGAAAATCCAAATAACTATTTTATTTATCCAATATATATGGTGAAAGTTAATCCCCAGATGAATCTTGCTGTACCATTAAATATTCCACATTCCTCCCTTTAATTAACTCCATTAGGAGCTAAAACTTACATCAATCATAAACTGAAAGTCCCTGAAAAATGTACTTACTTAAGTAACTTAGTGAGGGGTGAAGATGGAGTGTGATGAAGTTAAAGATTATGTAGCAACCCTCATCCCCGTAAAATTAAATCAACCATGTTATACAATTATAATTTTATTATAAGTACATTTATATATTTTTTTATACTACGTTAATGGCGAGCAAGCATATGGCTCGTCTGATGGTGAATGGTTACCATAACCTTTGGATGCCTGATATACCAGGGGTATCATGTGCGCGTTGCCGACCCTTATAAAATCTTAATATACTCTTGACTTTACTTCTGTGAAGTTTCATCAAAATTCGTTCAGTATTTTTTGCGTGAACGAGTAACAAACGTCCATACTTACAAACTTTCGCATTTATAATATTGCTATAATAATGGGATAAGGAAGATGCAGATGATGATGATGATGATGTTGTTGATGATGATAATGATGATGATGATGATGATGATGTTGATGATGACGATGATGAATATTTTTATGTAATAATATAACATTATATTTGTGATATAAATATGATAAGTGCAAAATTTCATACTCCTCTGGCCGTGCAATTTTTATAAAAACGTTTACAAACTTTCAGCTCCACATACTAGCTTTTACTCGCGGCTTCGATCGTATTGAATCAAAAATATATGTTTTTTTTTTTAATAAAAAGTCTCCTATGTCAATTGCAATACCTCCAAGAACATGTGTACAAATTTTCATGATAATCAGTTTAGTAGTTTTTGCGTGAAAGCGTAAGAAACATCACTAATTTCACATTTATAATATCACTAGCTACTCGCCCTGGCTTCGCACGGGTGTACATGTATTATACATATAAACCTTCCTCTTGAATCACTCTATCTATTAAAAATTCCGCTTCAAAATCCGTTGCGTAGTTTTAAAGATTTAAGCACACATAGGAAGAGACAGCGACAGCGACTTTGTTTTATACTATGTACTGATAACTTATTGATATTAAAAGACAACGGAATTCGGACATGCTAAATTTGTAAGATGGTTAAAAAGTTATTCGAGCTGATATACAAATCTGTTTCATACACCTGCTGCTAAGATTTATGAGGATTATGAAGTGACAATTTTAATCCGTTGTACAAATGTACCGGAGCCCGGACAGTAAGGTCCCGGGTACAAATTCCGTAATTGAATACAAATATTGTTTCTACTGCCTCATTTTCTTAATTTGAGAATAGAAGAGACCGTCGTGACGTAGAGGATTAGTACCTCCACTCAGATAGTAAAGTCGTGAGGTCGTGAGTTCAAATCTTATGGACGCACCAAAAAAAAATTGTTACAATTCATATTTTTAACTAATTTCATTACATATTATAAAATCTTATTGACGCACCAAAAATATTTGTTTCAATTCATATTTTTAACTAACTCTTCAATACATAGTATAGTATAGTTTGTATAAACAAAGTCGCTGTCGCTGTCTGTCCCTATGTATGCTTAAATCTTTAAAACTATGCAATGGATTTTGAAGCGGTTATTTTTAATAGATAGAGTGATTCAAGAGGAAGGTTTATATGTATAATACATGTACATCCGTGCGAAGCCGGGGTGAGTAGCTAGTTGATGATAAAAAGACCAGTAGTCGTTAGTAGTAGACTTTATTGAAAGTCAAATTAATTTGAATTTCATTAAAATTAATTGATGAAAATAATGATTTCTTTATTTCTGCAATTTCTCTATAACTTTACCTTTCAACTGTTTCATTTATCAGTCTTATTTATATCAAAATTAAAATAAAAAACAAAATATAATATATATCTGTAAAAAGCTTAGTATAAAATTGAAAAGTTCATACATGACAATAATGTTTTTGTAGAAAAATCTAACTTAACATTCATAGCGCTGACAATGTTACCTGACTGAACAAAGATTGAGTGCGGAGCGGTTCCGATGTTGATTCTCGCATGCCTAATCCTTGTTAATGTATATTTACTTAGAACAACATTTATTTAAAAGTGCAACAAGTCAGTTACTTGCTCATTCTTCTTGTGATGAGTCTGCATTCAGAATGAGTGGTAGAATAACAAAATATCATTATTGAAAGGGCTTATATTTGAATAAAGATTACTTCTACTATGGGTGCTGCTTGTAGGGACTGGTCTGCTCTAATCACTATGACTGATTTCCTCTTATTAATTGTCTAACCAGTTGTTGTGAATTCAATATTTTGTCTATTTGATTATTTAATTGAATTAGTGAAAATCTGTAGTTTGTATTCACACACATAAACTTAAATTGTAAAGTAAGAATAAAATTATTTAAAAGAGCAACACGTTTTTCTTGCTCGTTCTTCTTGTGATGAGACAGCTTTCCGAATAGCAGTAGATTAAAAAAAATGTGATGACTATTCAAAAGTGCTTCAATGTGAGTTTATTTTAATAAATGATTTTCTATTCTATTCTATTGGTGATATGGATACGTTCTGAATGAGTGATAGAATCAAAATATGACTATTCAAAAGTGTTAATATATATAATAAGTTTATTTGAAAAAATATTATTTCTATTTCATAATATTTCTTTTACAACCAAATAGTTATTTTCAATTGAAGTTACGGAATGTCCTGAAACTTGTAAATACACTTTCGTATCTATAATCCAATAGGAAAGCCATGTCGAGTCAATACGAAAATGTCCACAAACTTCTGGTTAAGCCGAAATTAGCAGAAGAAACCATCTCAAGTAGGTGCTTAAACGGATTGGCGCGCTTTCAAAACTTTTTCCAACTTAGCTCATTAAGCAATAGCTAACTTTAGTTTACTAGTTAAAATAATTTCTTCTCATCAACAGCATTTGCAACACTTTTATTCAAAAACTAACTCTATGCGGCGGAAACTAGACATTTTATTTTTTAGTAATCTTAATATATATAACTCAAAGGTGACTGACTGACATAGTGATCTATCAACACACAGCCCAAACCACTGGACGCATCGGGCTGAAATTTGGCATGCAGGTAGATGTTATGACATAGGCATCGGATAAGAAAGGATTTTGATTAAGTACCTACTCTTAAGCAAATAAATTCTGTGATTTCCTTCATTTTTTTTATTGATGAAAATATCCTTTTCAATTATTCCTAGAGTGACGTAAAAATAAAGGGAATAGACTAGGCTAAATCCATATGGCCATAGGCCTAGGCTTCATTAAAACTGAAGGTATATTTTTGTTCAAAATCTACCCTGTACCATCGTAAGCACAGATTATTATATTAGAGCCCGTTAGTTTCTGTTCCCGCGTTTTGCCTTCCCCTCCCTTACCTAGTACTGAACCGACTGTACGGCGGCCATGACGCGCGCGCATTGTGTTGTGAATTGAAATAAATTGGAACTGTGAAACCTACTGTGAAACTGGAAAGCTAGCGAAGATACCTTCGAGACTCTGAAGCCCAAGAAATCCGCAGAACCATACAGGCACGAAACTGACGCTTCCACTCATTTTTCACTATATATATACAGAGTGTAAATTCCCTAATATTTTGGTAGCAGAGTAGTTTCCCAAACAATTTTTAATTATTTATTAAAAATTGTTTAAGGAACTACTTAACGTAAGTGTACTGTTATAGGGTCTCTTCCGTATCCCCCAGTAACATATAGTTCTTACGAAACATCGGTCTATAATTTGTAGTGACCGGGGTCACTTAATATAAACACTTATAATAGTCATATTTTGATTGTACCACTCATTCGGAACGCAGACTGATCACACGAAGAATGAGCAAGAAACTTGTGTGTTGCTCTTTTAAATAAACGTTGTTAAGTTAAAAGAAGATAAGTATCGTTGAGAAAAAATCAATAAGTCTTTTATGGGAATAGGTATAAAAATTTACAATAAGATACCAAAGGATATACTGGAATTACCCTTAAATAAATTTAAAATATCTGTTAAATCATATTTACTGAGCAAAGCCTAACTCACTAAACGATTACTTGAATGACGAGCGTGCATGGCAATAGTTGTTCATGCACGGGATTTTCATTTAACGTTAGACATAGACACCTATATAAATATACATTGGAAATAAACTGACTTTAAAAAAAAAAACAGTTGAGTTTCTTGTCAGTTCTTCTCATTTGGATCTGTATACAGAACTGGACGGTAGGTAAAAAATTAAAATTATGAGGTAAAAAATTTTACATTTATAAGCGACTAAAATGTCCTACGTGAATAAATGATTTTTGAATTTGATACCGAAATTCACATCAGAGACTCTTCGAAATGCTGCCCTAATTTTACTAGGATTGGAGTTAATTTCGCGTAAACCAGAACACCGCATCCGATCCGAGCATCGGTAAACCTGGTATCAAATGGAAATGAGAGGTAACCACACTTTAATCCCGGATAATTTGTTGTTAAGAAACACGAGATCAATCCTGCTTTGCTCACAGTTTCACCGAATGTGTACAAACAAATTGACAATCTGTTAATAGCTTACAATAATGAACTACCTTCTGTTGAAAATTATACTAATCTATACATATAAATAAATTTGAGTGTCTGTTTGTAATATTGAAATAACCGTTTTTACATGCATATGAATATAAATACGGTACATAAACCAAAATATTTTTTACAACTTTTGTCGGTCTGTCTGTCTGTTTGTTCTGGCTAATCTCTGAAATGGCTGAACTGATTTTGATGGGTCTTTTTTGGCAGGTAGCTGATGTAATAAGGAGTAACTTAAACTACATTTATTTAAAAAAATTAAAGTTAACTTCTACAGAACAGCTAGTATTATAAGAAATATTGTGAGTTAGTAAGGTTGTAAGGAGTATATCTGATAATACTGAACCTTTTTTTGTAAAAAAAATATCCAAAGCAAGCTGATTGGCGGCAGAACATATATATATATATATATATATATATATAACTCAAAGGTGACTGACATAGTGATCTATCAACGCTCAGCCCAAACCACTGTTATGACCCAGATGTTATGACGTAGGCATCCGCTGAGAAAGGATTTTGATGAATTCTACCCCCAAGGGGATAAAATATAAAACTTCGTCAATTTTAAACCGATCGGGCTGAAACTTTGCATGCATAAGGCTACTATGACATAGGCATCCCCTAACAAAGGATTTTGATAAATTCCACCCCTAAGGGGATAAATTAAAGCGAGCAAACCGCGAGCAAAAGCTAGTAAATATATATTCTGTATCTTCTAGTTGTACACACGGTTTTGTAGAGAACAAAATGGTTAATAAGTGTCCCGGAGTGCAGACAGATCGATACGGAGCTAAAATTATAAGCGTACGCCATTTGTACCTAATGGTTGTGTTCGTTTTGTTTCCACTTTCTATTATTCTGTGTGGGTTTTATTAAATACTAGTTATTTCCTGCAGGATTCTTTATTTATTCTTCATTCAAATTACGTACATATTACAAAATTTATTATACATTGGACCCCGCACTAGGCGAACCTCCACAAAAGGGAGTCCACAAAAGAATTGCTAAATAATTATTAACTATTACTGATCAGTGAGTTTAACATATCAGACTAATTAAGATTTTTTAGATTGATTTCATAAAAACACAATTGTTGACTATATAAAAATTAAATAAAATAAACAGAGAAAATAAAATAAAAAGAGAAAATAAAAATAATTGCATTAGCACGTTAAAAAAAATTGTGTCTTAATGTTGTCTATGTGTATATATTTTACCTGTTCACGCGACTTCGTCCGCGTGGAGTTTAACTTTATTTCTCTTGTATTTACAAAAAAAGTATCTATGTATTTATATCAGTTGTCTAGTACCCATAACACGTTTAGCTTAACTTGGGTCTAGATGGCGCTGCGTGAATTGTCCTGACATTATTAATGTTGTTATAGCTGTTTGCAAACGTCCTTTTGCCATATAAAAATCGCTATTAAAAATAGTAATAGGTTTAGTGTAAGTATTTTTTAAAGTAACACCTAAATTATAATAATATCTCAGAACAATTCACACAACGTCATCTAGTCCCAAGCTAAGCAGAGCTTATGTTATGGGTACTAGACAACTGATATAAATACATGAATACATTTTTTTTTAAATGGCTGAGACTTTGCATGCATAAAGCTACTATGACGTAATCATCCCCTAAGAAAGGATTTTGATAAATTCCACCCCTAAGGAGATAAAATCGCGGTCAAAAGCTAGTATCCTATATGTATAACAACTGTGATAATTGTTCACAAAATTACCCATGGAATTGTCGAGATTTCTGAAAAAAAATGCAAAACATAACCCTCCAGTGCCAATGATAATCGACATGCGACACATAATAACCCAAACCCTGGAAGGGTCGGGCGTGTAATGGACCAATTGCCGGTTAATTATGCGTGCTGGGTCCGCCAGGCCCCGCCCGCTTTTTGTAGGGTTAACAGTATTTAGCGCAGCTCGGGCTGAATACGAGCTTAAGTGGTTTTCGGTACAATAATAGTTTTGTTATGCGTAATGGATAACGGTTGCTCTATATTTAGTTAGCTCTATATTTGGTATAGAGGTGGTATTATCTGCACGAATTCAATTCAATAGGGCTTCCATAATTTCATTTGTCGAAAATTTACGGCTAATAATGTTACTGGAGTGTTATCATTGACAGCCTCGGTGGTCTAGTGGTTTAGCACACCGCTTTACTATCCGATGGTCGTGGGTTCGATTCCTCGCACGGTACTAACATTTGTATTCATGTGTATGATTGTTTGTATCGGTCTGGGTGTTTTCTATGTATAATATATATTTAGTTACAAAAAAAATGTATCCATGTATTTATATCAGTTATCTAGTACGCATAACATGACAGCCTCGATTGTCTAGTGGTTTAGCACACCGCTTTACTATCCGGTGGTCGTGGGTTCGATTCCTCGCACGGTACTAACATTTGTATTCATGTGTATGATTGTTTGTATCGGTCTGGGTGTTTTCTATGTATAATATATATTTATTTACAAAAAAAAATGTATCCATGTATTTATATCAGTTATCTAGTACCCATAACATTCATGAGTATGTCTGTGTTTGTATCGGTCTTAGTGTTTTCTATGTATAGTATGTATTTATTTACAAAAAATGCATCTTGTGACGGTAGATGAAAAACTGCTGTCACCTATATACATCGACATCGCTGTTACTCCAGTCAGCTCGTGACCACGGCTAGTGCAACCTAATTGAAACGTCGAGAGAGGTAAATACCTTTATTTGCCATAAAATTATTCCTGTTAAGACCCGGTTAATAATATAAATAATTAAAAATAGCATCTTCTCATTTGAAATTGGAATATGATAAACATTAAAATATATATATATATAAATATATATTTTTTAGTTTAAAAAATTTTTTTTGTTTTTTACTGTTACAAAAAAAATATTGTATTAACGATATATTTTCTATTTATATAATTTTGAAAACAGTTATATACAATATCTGTACCGAACTCCTTGATAGGTTTTTATACTATTTTTAAATTTTATAATAATACTAGAGGGTGCGTGTGTGCGCGGGCCTCAAGAGGCCCGCGAGGCGTTGTCGTTGATTTTTGTTGTGAAGACGGTTTTCTTTTCGAATAGAGTTGGTTGGCTTCCTATTGTAACAGTGAATTTTTGTTTCTCGTGTACCATCCTGTGGCGAAACTTTGTATTGTAATGATCACAGTACAAAACCTAACCTAACCTACCTTTCTGTATATCAGTCTGGGGTGAAAGTTTTTAATGTAGAGATCATAATACGAAACCTAACCTAACCTATCTTTCTGTATGCCATTTCGACCTGTGGCTTTAATTTTTATTGCACTGGACACAATACAAAACCTCACATTACCTACCTTTCTGTATACTATATTAATTTGGGTTCACAGTTTCTAATGTAGAGTTTTATTTATTTATTTATTTATTTTAGGTAATCAACAGCTTATACAATTTACAGATAATATATAGTATTACTTAGTTAGTAAAACCAATAACAGATACCTCATGAATTTATCTTTAATATTAAAGTTATATTTAAATTGGTTATATAAAACAATAAAGTTACACACTTAAACATTTAAACAGATCATAATATATAGATAGATCATAATACGAAACCTAACCTAACCCCCGTTTCTGTGTACCTTATTGATCTGTGACCACAATTTCCATATTCTCCTGTCTATAGACCTAACTTCATCTTTCTTTTCAGTATACTAAAAGTCTGAAGCAATAATTACTACTGAGTAGCAATACAAAATCTAACCTCTGTATACCTATATATCTTTGACCATAATTTCTATTGTAAAGGAAATAAAGAAAAACAAAACCGTCGAGGTTGCGTGTGGGTCGTTTTAGCTGATTTTTTTATGGTGAAGGTTTTCTTTTCGATCTTGGTTGGCAGAAACATGTTTTGATATGAAACTATACCACAAAAGTCAATTCCTATTGTAAGAGTGAAAAACGAAACCTAACTCACTGTTTGTATACCGTATTGACTTATGGCGCCACTTTGTATTGTAACAACAATATATTAGTCTGTGATCATAGTTTATAATGTAGAGAACAGAATATGAAATCTAATATAATTCACTTCTGCATACCGTATTGATCTGTGGCTATAATTTCTATTATAATTGGCCATTATATTACTGCCTAACCGAATACGAAATACAAAATCCTACCGAACCCTACTTTCTATATACTATAGTAGTATGGGGTCGCTATTTCTAATGTAGAGGTCATAAAACTGAACCTAACCTAACCAACCTTTATACATTATAGAATAGATCTGTGACCAAAATTTCTAGTGTAAAGGACATTTAAAAAATAACTGTATTTTTTACACGAACGATTATCATTTAGAATAGTCACCAAAGCAGGAATGAATTCCAAGATAGTCTCCTTAGCTGCTAATAAACCTACGATAAATAATAACCCTAAGGCTTTTATCAAAATTATTTGGAAAACTCCACCGTGGATATCATACATTTCTTTCATTGTATGATATCCACGGTGGAGTTTTCCAAATAATTTTGATAAAAGCCTTAGGGTTATTATTTATCGTAGGTAAAGGACCTATGATAAATAATAACCACTCATCACTCTTTTAATTAAAATATCATAAATATTAAAATCGGGGAAAGTTTTTAGCGCTGGCAATACTGAGATTCAATACCATCCCATAAAAGCGGACTCGCTGCATGGTTACCATGTACCAAAATAAAAAAATCTTCCAAATTTTGTTCAAAGTCAACCTCGGCGGCCACCTTGGATTTTTCCATTTTGATACTTCTGACATATATATTACATGACGATAGATATATTTATCCTTAGTAAATATTACTTTCTACGAAAACCTATGCATGGTGTTGCCACCTAATTTTACAAAAAAATGCATAAAACTATTTAGATGAGATTTATTATAGATACCCGTCACTTTTATGTTTAAATGTCGAAAAAAAAATTCCCACATATTGGGTTTGCAAAATTACCCAAAAATCGGGGAAAATTTGTAGCCTATATAATACTTCACGTCTTTGCTCCATAGAAGTCAACTTGCTGTAAGGAATAAAATAGTACCCCAAAAATGAGTTTTAAAACGTCCCTAAACTTGTCATCGGGAATAAAGTACCCTAACTCGGCCGCCATCTTGAATGATTCCTTTTTAAATAGTTTTAACATATACATCTTCAGGTGAGAAACATTTCGTCCATACATTGTACAGAGCCAAGGTAACTCCTTCTAGTAGTTCCTAAGTACTGTTTACAATGGAAATCGATGTATGGTGTTGCCAACTAATTCTGACAAAAACCACGAAAAACCCATAAGGGGATGATTTTTGACAGATATCCATCATTATTTTGTTTGATATATAGAAAAACAAAATTCCCACTTTTTGGACTTCTAAATTACCCCAGAATCGGAGTAAATTTTCATACCTACCTAGGACCCTTTGAGGGATAATTTTGAACCAATGCTCATCAATGTTTTGTTCAAATTGACGAAAGAAAATTCCACGTTTTTTTACTTTTCCATTTTGAGAGTTTCCATTGCTCTATAGAAGTCAACTCGCTACAAGGTTTAGTGGTACCTCAAAATTGAATTTTTAAAAGTCCCTAAAAATGTCAACATAAATTAAGTACCCCAACTCGGCCGCCATCTTAGATTTTTACTTTTTAATACTTTTGACATATTCACCCTAGTGACAGAAACATTTCGTTCATACATTGTATAGAGCCTCGGTGACTCCTTCTAGTACTATTCTCTAAGAAAACTGATGTAAGGTGTTGCCAGATAATTCTGACAAAAACCACCTAAAATCAATAGGGGGATTGTTTTTGACAGATTTTCATCATTCTTTTGTTTGAAATATCCAAAAATTATTGTCCCACTTTTTAGGACTTATCTCAAAAATTACCCTAAAATTGGGGAAAATTTTTATACCAGGTAATACTTTGTGTTGAGACACATCATCTCTCCATAGAACTCGACTGGCTGTGGGGTTGGCAAGTGTCCTAAAACTACATTTAAAAATATCCCAAATTTTCTCCGAAAAGCAAAACTCCCCTATCTCTGCCGCCATTTTGGATTTTTACTTCTTAATACTTTTGATGTATTCACCCTAGTAGCAGAAACATTTCGTCCATACATTATGTAGAGCTTCGGTGACTTCTTCTTGTACTATTCCCTAAGAAAACTGATCTGAGGTGTTGCCAGATAATTCTGACAAAAACCACCAAAAACCCTTAAGGGGATGACTTTTGACAGATTTTCATCATTCTTTTGTTTGAAATGTCGAAAAAAAATTTTCCCACTTTTTAGGACCTGTCTCAAAAAATACCCCAAAATCAGGGAAAATTTTCGTACCAGGTAATACTTTGTGTCAAGAGACATCATCTCTCCATAGAAGTCGACTCGCTGCGGGGTTGCCATGTGTCCTAAAACAACATTTAACAATGTCCCAAATTTTATCCGAAAAGCAAAACTCCCCTATCTGTGCCGCCATCTTGAATTTCTAAAATTTCATAATTTTCCCTAGAGGCCGGGTCCTTCGGCTATCCGACGCCGCACAGTGCGTTGAGCTAGCACACTCGTAGGTACCCTATCAATTTCAGTTTTTGAAGCTAGACCTCAATTTCAAAATTTGTCCCATGATGTATGGGTGTTGCCAGCAAATTCTGACAAAATTCCCCTAAAACCCTTCAGGGGACGATTTTTGGTAGACCAACAAGACTTTTTCATTTAAAATGTCGAAAAAAAATTTTCCCACTTTATGGGACTTTTCTCCAAATTTAACCCAAAATCGGGGAAAATTTTTAGCCCTGGCAAATCTTCTTACTGAGACTTACCCATGTCAGTAGGTGGCGTTTAGCTACGGGGTTGCCATGTGCAGTAAAAACGCGATTGAAAATGTCCCAAAATTTTTCCAAAAACTAAATCTCCCATAGCTTGGCCGCCATCTTGGATTTCTGAAATTTCATAATTTTCCCTAGAGGCCGGGTCTTTCAGCCTCCCAATGCCCTACAATAGGGATCGGTAGTATCCCCGCAAGTACCCTAGGAATTTCAGTTTTTGGAGAGACACCCCAATTTCTATTTTGGTCAAACCATGTATGGGTGTTGCCAGCAAATTCCAACAAAACCCACCTAAAACCCTTTATGGGATGTTTCTCGATAGGCCTTGATGCTTCTTTTGTCAAAAATGCCGAAAAAATTTTTTCCCACTTTTTGGGACATTTCCCCCAAATTACCCCAAATTCGGAAATTATTTTTATCGCTGGCAATACTTCGTACCGAGACCCATCATCGCCCCATAGAAGCCGACTCGCTGCGGGGTTGCCCTATATCTAAAAAATCACTTTGAAAATAATCCGGATTTTTAGGACCAAATTCACACGCCCCCAACTCGGCGGCCATCTTGGATTTTCGAAATTTCATAATTTTCCCTAGAGGCCGGGTCCTTCGACTTTCCTATGCCCCACAACCGGTGTCGCCAGCACCCCCGCAACTACCCTGGGAATTTCGGTTTTTGAAACCCTCGAAAAATTACAATTTTCATTTTCATTTTCACGCCGCCATCTTGGATTTTATTTTTTTCTTTTAACCTGAAATACAACCGTTTGCGGCCCGCTACGAACTACCGCTTGAACGAAATCGATCCGACGGAAATTGACAAAGTTCTGCCGCCATCTTGGTCCGCCATCTTGGATTTTCCCAACTTTCGGAATTTTCTCGTGGTCACCCTAGCGTGGGGTACACTTCCCCCATACATCGTCACGACCCCCCGGCACTCCTTCTGGGAGAACAACTATGTCAATCAGTGAGTCACCGTAATGCAGCTTTATATATTATAGATTCATTGACATATTCTTTATTGTTACTTTCTATTATATATCGCTGTCATACTAGTCGCATTTTATTTTATCTCCGTATTTTCCTCATTAAAACCCTCAGCACCTCTCACTCATCAGACACATTTGATACCTCCGCTTCAATATCCATCCATAAGTTTCTATATTTTTACAAATATTTTCTCTCTGTTTTATTCTGCTTTCTACTTGATGTTAAACTTAATGCATTGCGACACCGAGTTCAGAATTAAAACGAATTAAAATGCACCCGGCCGACGTGAATTATGAATAATATGAAGGGATGCACGGAATAATGCCCTCGCTTAGTCCCGCTGTCCGCGGTGAGATTGTGATGCTGTGAGCCAAGCGAGCGTTAGAAAGCTTTTTTTTCGGACTACTCTAATGCTGGCCGCAGCTGGCCTTTACAGCTTCACCGGACGATAGGGGGCGAGTGCAGATGGCACTCCAAACCCGCGGTAGGACTTACGGAGCGGCTGAAGGCCAACTCCCGCCTGACGGATACGACTTTAGTCTGAGGGCACCGCTAAGGATTCAAACCTCAACTCAGGCCGTCGTAACATCGGTCCCCGTTTGGACGTGGGATCGATCGGATGGGACGATAGGAAGCGAGCGAGATGAACGTAATATTCCATTTTCAAAACCACACACTTTTGTTTCATAAACTGAATAGAGTTTACAAAATTAACATGGGATCGAATATATTTTAAAAAAGATAGTAAAATCGTCAAAATTCCTGTATTAAATATATATATATATATATAATGTATGTTATCTGTCTGCTGTTATAAATATAGAGACAGATTTTTTCTGTAAATACATAAATAAAATATATATTATTTAAATTATTAACCGGGTCTTAACACGAATAATTTTATGGCAAATAAAGGTATTTACCTCTCTCGACGTTTCGACTAGGTTGCACTAGCCGTGGTCACGAGCTGACTGGAGTAACAGCGATGTCAATGTAGATAGGTGACAGCAGTTTGTTCATCTTTTCGACTAGGTTGCACTAGCCGTGGTCACGAGCTGACTGGAGTAACAGCGATGTCAATGTAGATAGGTGACAGCAGTTTCTTCATCTACCGTCACTAGATTGTTTAACGAAAGTTCGCGACACACAGCACTCACGGTATCCGTACACTTATTGACTATTGATGCTACTGAACTTTGCTTGAATTTATATATGACTATATTCCAGATGATAACTTTAAGCCATCCTCTCTGTTGAAATTGGGATGTTTTTTAATTTCAATCGCCTCCCGGACCATTCGTGGGTAATAGTGGCGATCAGTAGAGAGGACCTTAGGCGCATGTAGTTGATGAAACGTCGAGAGAGGTAAATACCTTTATTTGCCATAAAATTATTCGTGTTAAGACCCGGTTAATAATTTAAATAATGTATATTAAACACGAAAGTTTAAAACATAAATGAAATATTCTTAGAAAACACCCAGATTGATACAAACAATCATATTCTTTAATACAAACATGTGAGAAATCCAACTGGTGTTTGTTTCTTTATATTACAATCTTACTAAGATTATAATCGCAAAGATTCATGAGTATGCATGGATGTTTATCATTCTTTCACGCAAAAACTATGAAACTTTACAGTGATATAGCATTAAAAGGCTGTACATTTCATACGGTTAAAACCGTGGGCGATGCTAGTATATTATAACTTGTTAGCGAATCGCTTACCGTTACTATCAACTAAGATGTTATATCACTTATCCTAAAATTCCTTCACGTATATTTAGATCGTAGAATGAGCTACCTGCCAAGGTTTTCTCGAGAGACTCGCATGGGGTTTTCAAGAAGGGTATATTAAGGTTTCTTAAGGACGTGACATCCCTGGTCTGACAGGCGTCCATGAGGTACTGTATCCGTTTTCCAACGGACTGTATTTTTTTTTATCTCAGTACAATTCACACAGCGCCATCTAGTCCCAAGTTAAGCTAGCTAAAAAGAATAGAAGAGAATAGAATAGAAAATCATTTATTCAAATAAACTTACATTAAAGCTTGTATTACGGGGACTAGACAACTGATGCAAGTACACAGTAAATTTTTTTTTCGTAATTACATACATATTGTACATAGAAAACACCCAGACCGACACAAACAATCATACTCATGAATATATTTGTGCCGTGCGAGGAATCGAACCCGCGACCATCGGACGTAAAGCGGTGTGCTCACCGAGTCTCAAAATCGTCGTATTGTACACTTGTTTGTTGTATAAAAGAAAATCTCGGCCTTAACACATAAGTATTGACTATTTTTGTTTTATTATTGTAATAAATCATAGCTTGCAGACTGTTCCCTTGTTGCTGTGTACCCCACCGCGCGGTCCCGAATACATTTATTAATGTACCCCGAGTTGGTTTGCGGCTATGAATAATTATAATGCGCGAGCGGTGGAGTGTCGGCCTAATTAATATGTTAAAATTATTTGACAATCCGCACGTAAGGCTACGGACATTGTTATTTATAGGAATTACTCCTAAATGAAGTATCAAGCCAGAGATAGTTTATATAACTGTATAATTTTCTTAAAGAAGTAACATGGAAAAAAAATATTTACTCCAAAATGAAGTATTAAACCAGAGATAGTTTATATACTGTACAATTTTCTTAAAGAAGTAACGTGGAAAAGAAATATTTACTCCTAAATGAAGTATTAAACCAGAGATAGTTTATATACTGTACAATTTTCTTAAAGAAGTAACATGGAAAAAAAAATTTTGTCCTAAATGAAGTATTAAACCAGAGATAGTTTATATACTGTACAATTTTCTTAAAGAAGTAAAGTAAAAAAAAATATTTATTCCAAAATGAAGTATTAAACCAGAGATAGTTTATATACTGTACAATTTTCTTAAAGAAGTAACATGGAAAAAAAATTTAGTCCTTCTTAAAGAAGTAATGTAGAAAAAAAAGAAATGTTTACTGCTAAATTATAGTTTATATAAACTATAATTTAGCAGTAAACATTTCTTTTTTTCTACATTACTTCTTTAAGAAAATTGTAATACTTTATTAAGAAATTTTTAGGGTATATACCATACAAATTTCCTAAAGAAACAAAGTGACAAAAATAATATTTTGAACCCATTTACAAACGTTACTAAGCTTTGTACGCTCTTTATTACTTATTGTTATATATTTTATACTTAAAAATATACAAGAAGAATCCATTTTAATGTAGATTAAAATCATAACGAAAGAAAGATTAGATTTTTTTATTTTAATTGCTGAAATACTGGACCGATATTGGGAATTCTTTCACAAGTTCGATTCCTCGCACAATTTACACATTTATACCGTTACGTAGTTTAAAACATCTTAGCGAATTGTAATTTCATTTTATACTATGTAAAGATTAGATGAACAAATAAAAACCGACGACGACCTCGGTGGTCTAGCGGTCTAGCACACCGCTTTACGACCGATTATCGCGGGTTCGATTCCTCGCACGGCACAAACATTTGCATTCATGAGTATGATTGTTTGTATCGATCTGGGTGTTTTCTATGTATAATATGTATGTATTTACAAAAAGAAATCTATGTACATGTATCAGTTATCTAGTACCCATAAGACAAGCTTTAGCTAGCTTAACTTGGGTCTAGATGGCGCTGTGTGAATTGTCCTGAGATTATTATTGTTATATAAACCTATGTATATAGTAACTAACTCAACATTCTCGTAAAAGTATATTAATCTCTATATCTTATCAAATAAAGTTCATTTTATATTGGCTGAATAAACATATCTATATATAGTACCATAACATAGTAAAATTACTGTAATAACAATTACAAAACGTAAGACCCGTGACTCTCATTAATGAAATATTACAGCAATCTATAACAACGATAACAAAAACAATTACATTTAACACAACGTCTGTCTAACAAAACAATAACAAAACATTTGAACATGTCTCTGTTTATCATTAGGGACGTACAAGGACGTTGTCGAGAGCAAATCAAATGGTACAGCATCCGCAGTGTTGATGTAATGAGGGGCTTTTGTTTGTGGTTAATTAAGGGACAAATGTGATATGATAGTAGATTTTTGTATGATGTGAATATGAAGGGTTGCAGCTATAATTCAGTGCTAAAGAGAAATTGTAGCACTGCGACCTGAACAGTACATTATATATATATAACTAGCTGTATTAGCGACTTCGTCCGTGTGGAATTTAACTTTATTTTTCTATAATAAAAGTAGCCTAAGTTACTCCTTATTACATCAGCTACCTGTCAATAAAAGTCCCGTCAAAATCGGTCCAGCCATTTCAGAGATTAGCCGGAACAAACAGACAATACAGACAAAAATTGTAAACAATGCTATTTTGGTGTAAAAAAACGGTTATTTCAATATTACAAACAGACACTGCAATTTTATTTATATGTATAGATTAAAAACAATTTCAAACTAACTTCTCACTACTTTCATATGAGAATATAAAACATAAATATACTATGACGTAGGCATCCCCTAAGAAAGGATTTTGATAAATTCCACCCTTAAGAGGATAAATTAACGCGAGCGAAGCCGTGGGCAAAAGCTAGTTTATACGTATAATTAGGAAAAATCACGGGATCTTACCACGTTTTATATTTATTTGCTGAGTTCCCGATATTTCGGTAGTGTTTCAACCACCATGATCACGGGTAAACTGAAGAGCAGCGGGTAGATGGAAAATGAAATCTTTTTATGGGCAGACATATGCGTCTACCTTCACACGTCTTCGTTTGTTGCTACTACTGGAACTCGCTCGATATTCATCTCGGCAATCTGTACTCACAGTATCTTCACGTACATAATAATAATAATAATAATAATCTTAGGACAATTCACACAGTGCCATCTAGACCCAAGTTAAGCTAGCTAAAGCTTGTGTTATGGCTACTAGATAACTGATACAAATACATAGATATTTTTTTTTTTGTAAATACATACATATTATAAATAGAAAACACCCAGACCGATACAAACAATCATACTCATGAATACAAATGTTTGTGCCGTGCGAGGAATCGAACCCGCGACCATACATTTAATACACTTTTCGACCGCGTTTTTTGTTTTTGGTTAATTAAACCAATCACTGGATTCCAGGCATTAGAGAGCCTATAACCGTCTTCTCGATTGTAATTTTTATATTTCTGTATTTCAATGGCCTCTCTAACCATTCTTGGGATATAATGTAATAAATAATGACCGCGTCAAGTTTAAAACAGTATAAAAGCTAGAATTTTTTATATATTTTTGAATTTTATATTTTGACGTTCTGTTTTTATATACCGTTTGTTATCTTAAAGCGGATTACACATATTTTGCCTCACCTAGAAACGTATCTCATTTTTAACCAATCTAAAATAAACTCCTTCCATAAGAGATGGATAAAATCACACTATTATACTTTCACTTCAGATGTAATACTTGAGATGCGGATGAAAGCAACTTGATAGTGTAACATCCCTTTTGCTTCTAAGAGATGTAGGATATAGACACTAATGTGTGAGGAATGTCACTTTCCCACATTATATTAGTACGTGTATGCCATAACTCCGTAACCAAGATGGAGTCGTAATTCATGGGATTTTACAGAGTTATGTCCCTTCGCCATCATATTTGGGTTTTATTATAATATATAATCATTATCTGAGACAATGGCGAATATAAAATAGGATTCATTTTATTCGGAACTAGCTGTGAAACGTGACTTCGTTCGCGTGGAATATAACTTTATTTTTTAACAAAATTGAAAACAATATGCGAAATATAAGTAGCCTAAGTTATTCCTTATTACTTTAGCTTTCTGCGAGTGAATGTTCCATCAAAATCGGTCCAGCTGTTTCACGTGGTTTGGGCTGTGCGATGATAAATCAGTATGTCAGTCACCTTTGAGTTATATATATATAGATATATAGATATATGGTCCCCGATATAGAAACGTGTTCGTTGCTTATCTGTGTAACAAATTTAACGCCATTAAAATTCAAATTCACCCATAATACATTAAATTACGAATACGTAACGTACCGTAATTTTAAAACGTTCATTATGAATGCGGGTTTCCTATCATATAAAGGACTAGCTGTCCCCGCGCCTTTGCCCGCGTGAATTTTATTGCCTAGAATTTAACTTTATTTTCTAAAATAAAGGAACTTTTCTAAAATAAAAGTAGCCTAAGTTACTCCTTATTACATCTGCTACCTGCCAATAAAAGTCCCGTCAAACTCGGTCTAGCCATTTCAGAGATTAGCCGGGAGAAAAATCCCGTGGGAACAATCCTGGATATTTTTTATACTACAGGAAAGCAAGCAAGCTGTCAGCCCATCTGATGGTAAGATGGATTGGATGGCAACAGTTGCCTACGTCGTGGTATATTATTTACCAATCATAATGAATTATCTTGTTTACCATTCCAATGTTACCAATATTATAAAAGAGAAAGTTTATGAGTATAGATCAATAGATAGATAGATAATAATAATAATAATAATTTCAAGACAATTCACACAGCGTTCACACAAAAATCTAATCAGTGTTCGCAACTTGAACAGACCAGTCCCCACAAGCAGCACCCATTCACGAGTATGACGGATAAGTCAGCCATCATTGCACTCAACCATATTAGAGGGAGCACATCGACCCGGCCCACCACGCCGCCTCAAGTTTGAACTTTATAGCGAGCATGACTGTTTCAAGTTACTCCACTACGTCATTTATATTATTTACAGCATAAACTGTACCAATCACAGTTTTCACCCATTACAATATTTAATTTACATTATTTAAA
The DNA here is from genome assembly GCF_030625045.1 of Achroia grisella. Taxonomy (NCBI): domain Eukaryota; kingdom Metazoa; phylum Arthropoda; class Insecta; order Lepidoptera; family Pyralidae; genus Achroia; species Achroia grisella. The sequence continues at coordinate 43,846 of NW_026712665.1, forward strand.
TTACAATATGTCATTACTAAATTTAGAATAAGTTTCTTAGTGTTTATTACATTAGAATAGAATAGAATAGAAAATCATTTATTCAAATAAACTTAATTTAAGCACTTTTGAATAGTCATAACAATTTGTTTTTTAACTACCACTCGTTCGGAAAGCTGTCTCATCACAAGAAGAACGAGCAAGAAACTTGTGTGTTGCTCTTTTAAATAATCCTTGTAAGTTTACATTTACAAGTCGAAACGTGTGAATACAAACTACCAACAAGCACTAATTTTTTGGGTCAAATATAATCATGCAATAAGATTAAATCAGTCGTAGTGATAAGAGCAGACCAGTCCCTACAAGCAGCACTCGTTCACGAGTATGACGGATGAGCCAGCCATCACTGCGCTCGACCATATTTTAGGGAGCCCATTGACCCGGCCCACCACGCCGCCACATGTCTGGACATTTTAGTGAGCATGACTACTCATTCCACACGTCCACGTCACAGCTACAAAAATTACTATATGGTAGTTACAGTATTCGCACTTTACATAAGGATGCATGCGGCAATCAATACAAAAGCCATTATTTATGTCAATGGCAAAGTTATATCATCATCATCATCATCGCAGCCCGGAAGACGTCCACTGCTGGACATAGGCCTCCCCCAAAGATCTCCACGACGATCGGGCCTGCGCTGCTCGCATCCAATGCCTTCCAGCGATCTTGACCAGATCGTCGGTCCACCTTGTAAGTTATATACCTCAATAATACATTCCAAACCTCTATTTCTATACGTTACGGATCAATTTTTAAAGTAACTCTGACCCGCTCGTACTAACGCTACAAATCGAACCCAATACGGTCCTAACTTCACAAATTGAAGTTCCGATTTCTATTTAAAATCGACAGTCCGGCAAGTTTTCCTGCAACTATTTTGGAAAGTGACCAAGAGCGAGCGTTCCGTTGATGCTTTACCCTTTTTTTATACGATTTCATTTTGTATATTTACAAACGTAGAGCAACATGTTGTGATTGAGTTTTTAAGAAGGAAATAATTTTATTATAACTTTGAATTATATATATAATTCAATGTATATATGTAGTAACCCACACGATTTCATTTTGTATATTTACAAACGTAGAGCAACATGTTGTGATTGAGTTTTTAAGAAGGAAATAATTTTATTATAACTTTGAATTATATATATAATTCAATGTATATATATAGTAACCCGTCCCAGATTTACCCATATAACTTTGTGAGTTTTTTTTTATACCACGTAGGTGGCAAAAAAAAAAGACGGCCCATCTGATGGTAAACGGTTGCCGCAGCCTATGGACGCCTGAACACCAGGGTTGTCACGTGCGCGTTGCCGACCCTTAAGAAAACTTACTATAATAATATACCCTTCTTGAAAAACCCCATGCAGCAGTCTTTAGCATGCATTAGCTTTATGTAATCTTAATAATAAACAATAAAAATTTAAATTATCATATTATATTTATATAACTTAATTATACAATAAAGAACCTAAAATTAAAAACCTTAAAAATATAATATAATAACTAAAACATATTGTTAAAAGGGGTCCCTTTAGGCAAGGTTCCGAAGATACTGGCAGCGTTCCCTCTTTGAATTGCTAGACTAATTCTTTGTCCAAGGTAGCTGCCAGCTCTTCGGTCTTCTGTGATATCGACTAACCTTTTTGCTATTTCCTTAAAAAGTCTTATAGCGTGGAATTTTGTAAGGATGTATGCATGTTTGTTACTCTTTCACGCAAAAACAACTAAACTGATTTTAATGAAACTTTACAATAATATAGCTTATACATCAGAATAACACACAGTCTATAATTAACAAGACATTATGTAAATTGGGCGAATTATGATAATTGCGTAGATATACGGCCCGTCTGATGATAAACGGTTACCGTAGCCTATGGACGCCTGTAACACCAGGGATGTCACGCGAGTTTTAATAACCCTTAAGAAACCTTAATTCTTAAAAACCCACTTGCTGTAGGCTCCAACCCTTAAGAAACCTTAATATAACCTTCTTCAAAAACCTCATGCTGTAGAAAACCTCGACAGGTATTTCATTCCACAATCTAAGTGTACGCGGGAGGAAGCTCCTCTGAAACTGCACTGTCCGAGACCACTTAGGTACCAGCGTGTGGACATGAATTCCCTATCGATGACGAGCGGTGCGATGGTAAAGGTAGCCGTGAACATGATATCGAACAATTCTTCAGAACAGAGTCTGTTGTATATTCTTGTTCTATTGTCACTTCATTACAAGTTAACGAATATCAAGATGAATCCAGTGTAATAATATAAATACTTCGTGCCGTAATCTTTCTATTACGAGCTTGTTTTGTCCGCAAACAAACGGAAATGTCTAACTTAATTCATCAAAGAAAATTTACTTAGGAAATAAGTTTGTTTCGTTCAATAAAGACGTGGCGGCACACAATAACAAACCGAGTGACTTACTAATGTTATTGAATTGTGGCGTATATCCATCCCTGTCACACTTCGTTAACGTGAATAAGTTGGAATAGGATAGTGGCTCATAATCAGAATTACCAAAGTTCAGACTACAGATGGGACACACGGACTAGTCGGATGACGTACTAGTGTAAGAAATATATATTATATTAGCTTTTGCCTGCGGCTTCGATCGCGTTAATTTATCCCCTTAGGAGTGGAATTTATCAAAATCCTTTTTTAGGGAATGCCTACGTCGTAGTAGCTTTAGGCATGCAAAGTCTCAGCCCGATCGGTTTAAAATTGACAAAGTTTCATACTAACTTTCATCCCCTATTTTATCCCTTGGAGGTAAAATTAATAAAATTCCTTTTTTAGCGGACGCCTACGTCATAACATCTACCTGCATGCCAAATTTCAGCTCGATCCGTCCAGTGGTTTGGGCTCTGCGTTGATACATCACTACGCCAGTCACCGTTGAGTTATATATATTTAGATTTATGTAACTTAATTATGTATAGATATATAAAGGATAAAGTAAGAAACGAAGAAGTACTACACAGGGTAAAAGAAAAAAGGAAAATATTGAACACAATAGAAAATAGACGAGGAAAAATGATAGGACACTTGATAAGGCACGATGATCTCATGAAAATTATTATTGAGGGGAAAATAGAAGGAAAGAGGGGGAGGGGAAGACCAAGGCACAGCTACATCAAACAAATTAAGGAAAAAATGGGAGTCGTGACGTATCAACAATTAAAGAGCACGATGGAAGATCGCGGAAAGTGGCAAAAGCTCCACCGACAATAGCGTAGCTCTTAAATTATGAATGAATGAATGAATTACGTATGTATGTAGATATAGTTAAGTTGTTCATATATATTATTTATAATATTGTATTATTGTCACAGTTTTTCGCCATGACTACGCTACAATGCATTCCATTTCTACCTAAAGGTTAGTTGATAAAGAATTCCATATGTCATTACACTCGCCACAGCCGTCTTAAACTAGGCTGGGGCCCTTAGGCACATAAGAATACGGGGTCCTTTTGGAAAATATAAAAGCTCATTAGGTATAAAAACACTGATGAAAAAAGTGTAGTGGCCCGACAAAAATCTTTTGAGAATAAATGTGTGAGTGAACTGGGGTCCCCTGAGCACGGGGGCCTTGGGCACGGGCCCTTAGTGGCCTTATGGTAAAGACAGTACTGCACTCGCCTCTTGTACAATAAAGAATAAAAAATAAAGATTATTTACATTTTTAATTCAAACTTGGGAGAATAGCGACCACTAATATATGCTATTCCAAAAGCAAATAGAGAAAGTTCGTAATCTATTCGTCGAGCATGTTCAAAGTTGTAGACAACCGTATGTGACAAACGTTCTAATAAATGATAACTCTATAATATTATTATTATATTATACATTCCTTGGTCCACTAGGTCTGTTTAAGTTGGTATACAGTTGCGAACTAACTCTCCAACTAGTTAAAGAGATAATTTCTGACAGCGGTATGGCATTCTGTCTACCGCTGGATTGTATTTTGTTGGTTCAATAATTGTTTAAACCAATTCACCTGAGCGCTCACTATTCTAGTATATTTACAAGGAACTGTTATGTGGAAGACGCTTTAGAAAAAATGTTAATATTGTTTTAAAAACCACTAAATTGCTTTCTGCTGAAAAACAGCGCTGTAGCGCTACAAACGCTGCAGCAATATGCTGAGTACAGAGCAATTCGGTAAAGACCATAGAGTAATAACCTTTGTTCTGTTCAAATTCAAATCCAAATTAAAAAGTCATTTATTCAGGTAGGACATTTTAGCCGCTTGTGAACGTAATTTTTTTATATTATAATTTTTTCCCTACCATCCAGTTTACAATGTATATTTATATAGGTGTCTATGTCTAACATTAAATGAAAATCCCGTGCATGAACAACTATTGCCATGGACACTCGTCATTCAAGTAATCGTTTAGTGAGTAATAGGCTTTGCTCAGTAAATATGATTTAACAGATGTTTTGAATTTATGAGTATTTCAATTTAAGGGTAATTCCAGTCTATCCTTTGGTACCTTATTGTATTTTTTTTACCTATTCCCATAAAAGACCTATTGATTTTTTCTAAACGATATTTCGGGACAGCAAATTTATCTTTAAATCTAGTATTAATATTCTGAATATTGCTGTTTTTTGGAAATAAATGAAGATTTTTGTGATGTGATATTACAAATGTGATGTTTGCCACATTTTGTTTTTTTTACTTTTGCTGTCTCTGAAAACATGTCATTCTCTAGAAATTTACTGTTGATTTTATTTATCGAACTAGCTTTTGCCCGCGGCTTCCCTCGCGTTAATTCATCCTTAGGGGTGGAATTTATCAAAATCCTTTCTTAGGAGATGCCTACGTCATAGTAGCTTTATGCATGCAAAGTCTCAGCCCGATCGGTTCAAAATTGACAAAGTTTCATATAAATTTTCATCCCCTATTTTATCCCCTTGGGGGTAGAATTAATCAAAATCCCATTATATTAACAATACGAAGGGTATTGTTTAACCCTTGTACTCTGTGGTTCACTGTCTCTTCCCTTCCTGCGTTACTTCTTTTTTTTCGGATTTGAAGCAGTTTATTTTAATAGGTAGAGTGATTCAAGAGGAAGGTTTATATGTATAATACATGTACACCCATGCAAAACCTGGGTAGATACCAAGTTTATTATAAAATAGGTTGGATAAAGGTTAAAATTACATCGTAAAAAAAGTAAAACAACTTAAAACTCAAACAACATCGAACTGTAAAGTTAAAATTACGCGCACATTTATCAAAAACTAAGTAACAAATTGCTCCCGCCATTTTTTAAGTGCAATAGACAATTTACCCGCCATTTCTCAATTATAAATGTCACATCGAATATGCCGTTTCGTGAATGGTAGACTCCCCTCTTTTATGGGGCTAGGGTAGGGTACGTTGAATTTATCTTTGATGGCTCTTGACAGCTATTACATGCAAACAGATTAAATAAAACTCAAATGCCATTTCTATTCTGTATATATATGCATATATACATATAAATAAAATTGGAGTGTCTGTTTGTAATATTGAAATAACCGTTTTTTACTACATGCATATGAATACAAATACGGTACATACACTAAAGTAACATTTTTTACAATTTTTGTCTGCCTGTCTCTTTGTTATAATAGGATAATATTAGAAATGGCTGGATTGATTTTGACGGGAGTTTTATTGGCAGGTAGCTGATGTAATAAGGAGTAACTTAGGCTAGTTTTATTTGAGAAAAATTCTTTTATTTTAGAAAAATTTCACGCGAACGAAGTCGCGGGTATAGCTACCAATAGTTGTCAATAAATGTTTTTTTTCTGTATTTCGATTATTTCAACACTATTAATATAGCTTATACATCAGAATAACATATAGGCTACAAACTTCACGCGGGCGGGGGGGGAGGGTATTGTTAGTAATGTGGATTGATAACCCATTGCTAGCAATGTACCTTGTCAGGTCGACCTCCACGCGGTTCCCCCTGGAAACCATCGTGTTAAATTCCTGGTGAATTTGTCACGATGGGCTGACTAACCTGACCTCATGCTCATCTTATCATCCTCCACTGGTGCCCCGCCAGCGTAAACCGTTAGCGCAGGCGGGGCACCAGTGGAGGATGATAAGGACCATTCCATTATCATCCACAAAAAAAAAAAAACTTCATGCGGGCAAAACCGTGGGCTCAACTAGTAATAATAATTAGGCCAGATTCATTGCTAAAATAACACTATACCAATAGTTTGTAATTTGTGAAAATTCGGGTAAATATCTTTAGGGTGTGCGATAAAAGCGCGAATGGTCGGGGGAGATTTTGCGGGCACATTCGTCTTGTTGACACATCGATACCCCACAGTGACCAGCAGTTATTTATTTTCGGGTAAATACACTTGGTATTTATTGTTGAAAATGTGCGACAAATATCTATAAACTTCGTTTTTTTATAAATGACTAGCTACCCACCCTTCGCACGAGTGTACATGTATTACACATATAAACCTTCCTCTTGAATCACTCTATGTATTAAAAAAAACCGCTTCAAAATCTGTTGCGTAGTTTTAAAGATTTAAGCATACATAGGGACGGACAGTCAACGACAGCGACTTTGTCTTGTACTATGTAATGATAATAATATAAAAATAACTGTAAGAACAATTCACACAACGCCATTTAGTCTTAATCTAAACAGAGCTTGTGTTATGGGTACTAGACATTGCTAGACAACTGATATAAATATTTTTTTTTATCAATACATACATAGAAAACACCCAGACCAATACAAACAATCATACTCATGAATACAAATGTTACCCTGCGAGGAATCGAACCGCGACCATCGGAACTAAAGCGGTGTGCTAAACTGCTAGACCATTAAGGTCCTCAATGATAATTTGACGTAGCCAAACGGGGATCGAAATTACGACGGCCTGAGCTGAGTTTCAAACCCCTAGCGGAGCCCTCAGACTAAAGTCGTATCCATCAGGCAGGAGTTGGCCTTCAGCCGCTCCATAAGTCCTTCCTTTGGTTTGGAGTGCCATCTGCACTCGCCCCCTATCGTCCGGTGAATCTGTAAAGGCCAGCTGCGACCAGCATTAGAGTAGTCCGAAAAAAATTTATACGAAAGAAAATTGTTTATTTGGTACACTGAAAATAATTTTTGAAATTTTAATTTACATTTTTATATTAATAATTTCTATTAATTTTACAGTACCAAATAGGTCTCCGCTCAGTATATGTCGTGACGGGGTGCCACGACGCTGGTTTTCAGCGGATACCTTCATATATAATAAAATAACAGACAAAACTGTACATCTTAACAGACCAGATATAACATTACATGATAAGAAAAATAAAATAGTTTATATTATAGATATTGCAATTCCAAACACACAATCTTTTACAAACACATACAGAAAAAAATGCTAAACATACTGATTTGGCAATAGAACTAAAAATACAATGGCAGGTAGAAACAGTAAAAACTCTCCCAATTATTATCTCGTCCACAGGTGTCATCCCAGCATCCCTGCACACTACCCTCTAGATATTACAACTTCACCCACTTACTTTCATCCTTCTCCAAAAAGCTGTAATATTAAACACTTGTAGAATAGTCCGCAAAGTTTTGTCTTCCACTTAAAAATTATCCATCCTCATCATTCATAATTTATACTATCATTGTTTGGTGATTTTTACCCGCAATGATCAGTCTATTACCCCATCAAAGGGAGATATATAATATATATATATATAAAGAAATAATAATATATGACTATATTGTGTTTATTTAACCGATTCTTTTTTAAAAAATACTATGATGTAAGAGGGTCACATATGTGGAAGGTGATCACTCTTCCCATAAAATTACGATAGCTTTTTTAAAAATAACCGTTATTTCACTTGGTGGCGGATGTTGAGATGCAATATGGCCGACTATTGTAAGTTGATTGATCACGGCTGTCACTTCCGCACTCAGCAGCGATGTGTTTCAACCTGTTTACTTATACACACTTCAATTTTATGCTGCTGACAACTAAGGCGGCTGTTAAGGATTTGTTAGACTAGCCACTCGCCCCGGCGTCGCACGGGTGTACATGTATTATATAAACCTTCCTCTTGAATTACTCTATCTGTTAAAAAAAACCGCTTCAAAATCGGTTGCGTAGTTTTAAAGATTTAAGCATATATTAGGACATACAGCGACAGTGAATGCGACGTCTAATGTACAAAAAAAATCTTATCTATCTATATAACCTAGTCTTTTCCGTCTGTATAACAAGTACGGTTGCAACATAAACTAACTTTCGTTCACTCGATACGTCTAGTGTACAAAAAAATCGTATCTATCTATCTATCTACCTACTCCTTTACGTCTATATAACAAGTACGATTGTACAAACTTGGAAAACGGTAGCTTTTATTTAGGCGTATCCACTTCCGGCGGAAGTGTTATCGCGCTGTATCGGAAATTAAAAATATACCGAAAAATGCAAAAGCTCGCGTTTGAAACGTTTACCACATTTACTAAACATTGCGGATATTTTCACGGACAGAGTCGTCGTCGTTGCTTAGTGGTATACTACCTCGATATAGACAGAAAGGTCGTGAGTTCAAATCTGGTTGATATGTCAGAAAATTGTGTGTCAATTTTTTAATGGCCTTGCTGGTTTGCTGACCGCTTTACCAATGGTCGCGGGTTCGATTACTCGCACGGTACAAACATTGGTAATTTACTAACATAGTTTATGAGTTGTTTACTAATATAAAATGGATATATATCTGAACTGGCTTTTGCCGGCGGCTTCGCTCGTGTTAATTTATCCCCTTAGGGATGGAATTCATCAAAATCTATTCTTAGGGGATGCCTACGTCATAGTAGCTTTATGCATGCAAAGTCTCAGCCCGATCGGTTTACAATTGACAAACTTACATCCCCTATTTTATCCCCTTGGGGGTAGAATTAATCAAAATCCTTTCTTAGCGGATGCCTACGTCATAACATCTACCTGCATGCCAAATTTCAACCCGATCCGTTCAGTGGTTTGGGCTGTGCATTAATAGATCGCTATGTCAGTCACCTTTGAGTTATATATGTATATTTAGATAAATCGTGCGAAGCCGGGGCGAGTAGTTAGTTATATAAATAAAATTAGAGTGTCTGTTTGTAATATTGAAATAACCGTTTTTTACTACATGCATATTAATATAAATACAGTACATACACCAAAATAACAATTTTTACAATTTTTGTCTGCCTGTCTGATTGTTCCAGTTAATCTCTGAAATGGCTTGACCGATTTCGACAGAACTTTTTTTGGCAGATAGCAAATTCCACACGGACGAAGTCGCGGGAACAGCTAATAATATGTAATTCCTAAATTCTTTCACCGTTCAACCCTTCCGTGGACAAAACATGTAGCCGACATTGCGGCGTACCTCACAAACGACACAAATACGCTTTGAGTCCTAAACTAAAGGGAAAGGACCACGAGGTAAACACAAATAAAGACAAATTAAGGGACAACCGCACTTCATAACAAAGCCGGTTGTATATAACACGCGAAACATTAATTTACTAGCTACGTCCGCGTGGAGTTTAACTTTATTTTTCTAAAATAAAAGTAGCCTAAGTTACTTATTACATCAGCTACATGTCAAAAAAAGTTCCGTCGAAATCGGTCCAGCCATTTTAGAGATTAGCCGGAACAAACAGATTGACAGGCAAAAATTGTAAAAAATGTTATTTCGGTGTATGTAGCGTATTTATATTCATATGCATTTTTCTAAAATAAAAGTAGCCAAGTTACTCCTTATTACATCAGCTACCTGTCAAAAAAGATCCGTCAAAATCGGTAAAGCCATTTCAGAGATTAGCCGGAACAAACAGACAGACAGAAAAAAATTGTAAAAAATGTTATTTTGGTGTATGTACAGTATTAAGTATTAAGTTGAAATGTGTACATACAAACTAATTCATTAAAATAAGATTAGATATTTATTTTTCGAATCTACCTCACATTCGGAAAGACAAATGAGAAATAATCTTGCGTCTTCATCATTTAAAAAAAAATTCTACATTTACATTTTTAAGTTGAAATATATGTATACAAACTAATTCATTAAAGACACAACCAACTATATAGTTGAATAACTCCATAAGAATAAATCAGTCGCAGTGATATAGAGCAAACAAGCAACACTCGTTCCCGAGCATGACGGTTATGCCTCCATACCCTGAAATTTCACTCCTATATCATTCTTCAACCGAAACACATCTTAAAAAGCAAGCTGTTTGATGGCTGAAATATACCTTACCTGCGTACAAAGTCGGTTAAACCCTAGTAAACGAATAATGAAGGGTGCACAAGGGTAGGGGGTGAGCGATGTAATGGCGTCGATCACTCATACAGCCATGGTGACGTTTATATGCGTAACATACATATTATTCTTGCTGAAATACCTGGCGTTACTTCGATATAATATGATATGCCTCACTCTAGAACGTAAGACCTCCATTCACGGTAATGTCACACGAAATGTCAAGTATTTATACGATTTTATTCTCGCCTCTATTCTGTCACAAATCTGTATTTATGTAGCTAGAAAATAGTACATTAAATATACTGTTATTTTAGGAGGAACATCTAGAATGATTATGATAGGGAAAAATTATAATGTAAAAAATTTTACGTTCATAAGCGGCTAAAATGTTCTACATTAATAAATGATTTTTGAATTTGAATTACAATCAGATGTATTTGAAAATATAATAATCTACAGGAATGTTATAAAAAGAGAGTGGATTTTAATATTAGCACATTCCGAAACCAATATAATTATAGTAATTATGCATAAAAGTTGCAATATTTAACTTACAAAACTCACAAAAACTTACAATGTTTATGTTATAATTTGAAAATACACATACAAAGAGCTTGTCTTATATGAATGACTGATGTACTAAAGCACAACCGTACAACAATGTCTAATTCTAGGCTTCAAAACTTTGAACTTAGACTCCTTTGATTCTAAGTAACACGGGAACAAAGTTACATGTTTCCGCAGGCAAAGTCACAGCAAACAGCAAGTATTATATATCTAGGTCAAAAAACAACAGTCTCGAAATAGCCGGGCATGGATGAAACAAGTTATTAAAGTGGGTGAAGTAAGAAATTTATGTGAGAACAGAGACCAATCTGTGTGCGTACCGTTAAAGTATACACTTAGAAGTTTTGGCGGCTGTGTAACGTGAGGGAAGCACCACAAGCACGGTCACTACATACTACGGTGTGATGAAAGCACCTAAATAAATTAAACGCTACCCAACACTGAATAAGTAACGTGGGTTTTGTTATTCAGCTAAATAAATTATGAATAGATGCACGTACTAGGGGAGTGTTGGCGGTTGGTCCGTAGCAATCGCTCACTAGCGTTGATCTAAGACAATTGTAATGAAGCGTCAGATTTTGCAGCATCTGGTTACATGATTGGTGACGGAATATTTAGTAGTTTCAAACATGTACAGACCATTCAATTTATAAGCTAATGTACGTATATAAAAAACAACTCACGTACCAACGCAATAGAGTATAATCTAGCTTGCATGTGACTTCGATATCTTATCGCAAATAATAATAATAATAATCTCAGGACAATTCACACAGATCCATCTAGGCCCAAGTTAAGCTAGCTAGATCTTGTGTTATGGGTACTAGATAATTGATACATATACATAGATATATTTTTTTGTAAATACATACATATTATACATAGAAAACACCCAGACCGATACAAACAATCATACTCATGAATACAAATGTTTGTGCCGTGCGAGGAATCGAACCCGCGACCATCGGTCGTAAATCGGTGTGCTTGACCGCCAGACCACCGAGGTTGTCATGTATATATGAGCCTAATTTTACACTTTTAAAATGTTGTTACGGGTCCTCCAGGGTCTATGGCAAATAAATAGAGATCTAATCGACTAACTGGTTGAGATATTAAAAATTATCAAGTAACTATTTAAGCGATGGACTCTTCAAATCGACTATCAATTTTTTTTCTAGGTAGACATGCTCTATCCTATGTGTAATGAGTTATATACTATTATTTACTACATCAGATAAAGTAAAAATAAGCAGAAATCTATTATCATATAAACAATTCGCTAACCTTTATTTTGTTCTAGAATTTTCTTACATACTTTCACTTTTTTACAATTAATTTTTAAATATAATATTTAATGGCATCACATAATTTTTGGCTAGAATTTAATAAAAGAAATCATCAGTAACTGCAATTAAGGCTCGAAATTAAACTGAAATATACGTATTTCACAACATTTAATCTGGAAATCATAATTGGGTCAATTGCAAAATCTACCGCCAACCAACCGAGAGACGGTTCCTTCGTTTTGCGAGATCGTTGATATTTCATTTTTATGGTATTTAGTATGATCACACTTTTTATAGGTATGGTAGTGTATTAGAAAAATATAGATCCAAAGTTTACTGTAGCTATAATATTTTTAAAATAAAAGTGATATAAAAATGTATAAAAAGAGAGGTAACTGGTTCATATAGTCGAACAACATTTATTTAAAAGAACAACACGTAAGTTTTTTGCTCATTCTTCTTGTGATAAGTCTGCGTTCCGAATGGAATGAGTGATAGAACAAAAAAAAAATTACTACTCAAAAGTGCTTAAGTTTATTTCAGGCTTAAGGAAATATATAAATAAGAATACGTGATTGTTGATATGTAAAAAAAAAATTGTGAAACATCTATGTTAATGAAATAAATTTATTATTTTTTTTTTTTTTCCAAAAATTCTCATCTCCCCTCTTAAGGAGAGGAGATGGCAACACACCCCCGGCAGAAGCTCAGTCGGCCGGGGTTCAGGGCCCCAGGGAGAGAAACCGGCGTACAATGCGGGCAGAATCTAAGAGCACCGCTTTCTGCATCTTTCCCGGGAGTGAGCCGCCTCGGAATCCCAACCGTCTGAGATGTTGCTCCAGACTGGTTGGGATAAGACCGTTCACCGATATAATGATTGGAATGATTTCGGTGGACATCACCCCCCACATTTCGGTCACCTCGTGAGCCAGGTCGAGATATTTTCTCTTATTATTATATTATTATTATTTCAATAGAGACTATTTCTATTTCTTATAAGCATCAACTCCGGTTCCCTTGATAAAATCGCAATCTATACATTATTTAAATTATTAACCGACTAGGTTGTAGCTCGTGACCACGGCTAGTGCAACCTAGTCGAAACGTCGAGAGAGGTAAATACCTTTATTTGCCATAAAATTATTCGTGTTAAGACCCGGTTAATAATTTAAATAATGTATATGTCGCATACAAACAGCAAAAAAACGCAACACAAAGGGAGCGTTCTGATTGGAGCGCACACCCATCCAATTTAAATACGAAACGTAACGTACAGACTTAAAAAATCAACCGATCGATCTAACGTACTTTTGTTCACTCCACCAAAATTGTAATTTATCACAGTATTTACCCATTAAATTGAAGACTATAAGCAAATCTATCATTTCAACAACCCTGTAATCTGCTGAAGCCATCAAACCTACCATCTATCATTCGAGCCGCAACATCATCACCATCTGAGCATTCGAGCCGCAACATCATCTACCATCTGAGCAATCGAGCCGCAACATCATCTACCATCTGAGCATTCGAGCCGCAACATCATCTACCATCTGAGCATTCGAGCCGCAACATCATCTACCATCTGAGCATTCGAGCTGCAACATCATCTACCATCTGAGCATTCGAGCCGCAACATCATCACCATCTGAGCATTCGAGTCGCAACATCATCACCATCTGAGCATTCGAGCCGCAACATCATCTACCATCTGAGCATTCGAGCCGCAACATCATCTATCATCTGAGCATTCGAGCCGCAACATCATCTACCGTCTGAGCATTCGAGCCGCAACATCACGTACCAGTATATTAAACACGAAAGTTTAAAATTAACTATCGCAATATATAATTATTAAATATAATATAGTAATTAAAAATAATATTAAATACAATCTATTGGCAATAGAAAAATGTAGAATATATTTGTCGTTAGATTAGGACTGAAGATTTTGTTTAAATCTTTCACTGACCAGAGTGCAGCAGAAGACACTATCACAGTCTGTCTGATTATTGTATGTATTTCGAGGTTACTTTGACGGATTTATTTCATAGGAGTTAATCTTTCTCTGAAATCTAAATTGATATTCATAGTTATTAGCATTGATGATTTGTTCACGATGTCTATGGCTACTTTTTCCATCACACAATTCACCATAGGAAATCACCACACACGCTGGAACCTAAGTGGTCTCGGACAGTGCCGCTTCAGAGGAGTTTCTTCCTGCGTACACTAACGTTGTGGAATGAACTACTTGCTGAGGTCTTCTTGAGAGACTACAGTATGGTTTTTCAAGACGATTATATTAAGGTTTCTTAAGGGTCAGCAATGCGCATGTAACTCCCCTGGTGTTTCAGGCATCCATAGGTTACGGTAACCGTTTACCATCAGATGGGCAGTATTCTTTTTTGCCACCATGTTGGTATAATATATATTTGGTCAGTATTATAATACAGGGTATTTTTTTTCCTCGACACACAACTTGGATTCACTTTTAAAGTTACCACAATATTAACATGTAACACAAAATAAGTAATAATAAAGGAATGTTATAATAATTTAAATTGAATTACGCGATAACATATAGAAGATTGATGTAAATATAAGTTTATTACGAACTTTGACAGTTGACCGGTAGGAAATATTTGTGTCGATTTTTCTACACAAATACTATATAAAAATGAACACAAACAACAATCGTTGCTTATTATAGCTTAAACTCACTGATTATATTAATTACATTATAAAAATCGAGTAATAAATTAGATAAAAGTGTTTAATTATTACGGCCAGCTGACAAAGACAGTTATTGGTAATGTCCGATGCCAGTTTAGAAAGAAGATATTGGCTTTCTCAATAAGTCACATTTAAAACTACACTTCTAGGCACTTTCAACTCGTAAATTTTAATACTATATTTAACCCTACCGTTCAATCGATATTTATTTCTGTCCATGTTTATTTTATTTCCATTTCGATTGAATAAATCACTATATCCGGTCCAAATCGATTACGTAACTTCACGGTACACTTTGAAGCATCATTTTTGTACTTTTATACGCGCATTGTAAAACATTAACGGCCGATGTACACTCGTAAATGTATCTATTCCTGATCTTTGTACGTTAGTCATAATGCTTTAGTATTTTAACAATTACTTATAACGTTTTTAAAAGCTGTTAATTTAGTTGATGATTAGGGTTTCATCATATTACCAGCAGATCTGGCCGCGCGTTTCTGTTGCTGATAATAGACAAATAATTTTAAATTTTTTTTTTATTTACACCCTTACTGATGGTCCATGCCCTTTTTGGATTTTTTTTTAATCGTTTTTGTTTCCACGCATTTATTGCTCCGCGAACAATATGCATTGTGGCTTCCCGCAGTTAATATTTTTTTTATAAAATAATATTGTGACTATAAATTGAGATGTAAGCTATCCTATCTTTCAAGTTGGATCAAATTGCACACAATGTGCAAATAAAATTTGCAATCGGTTTAGTAGTTTAGGAGTCTATCTGGACGGATCGGGCTGAAATTTGGCATGCAAGTAGATGTTACGACGTAGGCATGCGCTAAGAAAGGATTTTAGTTAATTCTACCCCCAAAGGGCTAATATAGGGGATGAAAGTTTGTATGAAACTTTGTCAATTTTAAATTGATCGGACTGAGACTTTGCATGCATGCTACTATTCCACCCCTAAGGGGATAAATTAACGCGAGCGAAGCCGCGGGCAAAAGCTAGTGGGCTAATAAACCCATTCTATCATTGTATATATAATACATAAAATAAAAAGCAACCTACAATTAGTTGTAAAGCAATTCATGGATACAGGAAATTCTGGGTCGCTTTTCTAGAAGTCTATAAGAGCTTATGTCAAGTAAATAACAAATGACTAAAATGAGACCGACTGAAAGAAACTTTGTAGGATTTCAGGAGTATTAAAGTCGAGTATATAATTTTTCATTAATTTCCAATTGACTGTCAGAAGACAAGATTGTTTTTTCGATGACAACTCTTTGTCTGTACGTTAATTATTACCTCCATCAAATCTGAACAACTTTTGATTATTTGTTTTATAATCGATAGTTTATTTCTGTTGGCTCTATAGATTTTTTGTTCTACAGAATGTTGTTTATGTAAATATATATCGAAAATGTGTGAGTCATCATATTTATGTGTAAATTTAATGTTTTAATTAATCTTGAACTAAATTTTCCATTTGGTATAGTTATTTGTAACTACAATAGCCACATTTTTAAGATTAAATTTAAAACAAAGTTGCTGTCGCTGTCTGTCCGTCCCTATGTATGCTTAAATCTTTAAAACTACGCAATGGATTTTAAAGCAGTTATTATTATAGATAGAGTGATTCAAGAGGAAGGTTTATATATATAATACATGTACACCCGTGCGAAGCCGGGGCGAGGGCCTTTAGCCGCTCTATAAGTCCTTCCTTGGTTTGGAGTGCCATCTGCACTCGCCCCCATCGTCCGGTGAAGCTATAAAGGCCAGCTGCGGCCAACAGCATTAGAGTAGTCCGAAAAAAACATGGTAATAACAACATACATTATATAATACTATTAATTATAATTAAAATTGACGTAAAATATTTCACACTCTGTCGTAAATAAGAAAAAATGTCCATCAGCAACCAAAATACATTCCGTTTGATGGCAAAGTTAAAAGTACATCCGTCTTACTGTGACGTCTCACTAAACTTGTTTACAGGGGCATAATTTGTAACAATACATCCAAACTTGAGTGACACCTCAATTCGTGTTATCCACGCCCAATAACGCCTACAACATCAGCCGATGGGGGGGTGCGGTAGCTCATTTTATAACGGACAAGGGAGATGACTGTACAGAACCGTGGGACGGATCATTACGCAGCTGTATTTATGTAATTTGATATTTTTTTATTGGAAAATTAAGCTGCAACTTCGTTTCAATGTATTTATGTGTTTTGAATACTTTTTTTTTCATGAAAGGAATACTTTAATAACATTTAGAAGGGTTTGTGTACGTGGTAACGGTATGGAAATTAAACGAAGTATCGTATTGGTGTTTGTACGTCTAAATTTAGGTTGGCCTACATCGACGTTAGCAATTTTGCTACAATTTTCGCGTTCATTTCTGATGAATAAAATTAATAATATTTTTTTATAATCATCAATAACATGGCAACCAAAAATATATCAATCACTATTGCTGTAAACCTCTTCTGTTATAAATACTGTTAAACATACAAGGATATTCATTGATATATTTATAGAGATGTCAACTCGAGTCATACTTATTACGAGTTAACACATCTCTATAGTTTTATACATTCCTATATCAAAATTCAAATTCAAATTCAAAATATTTTTATTCTACATGTATTGCTAACATCTTGCTGGTGATAGGTTTGTACAATTTGATACAATATCAATTGTAACAAACCTTTGTGTGTTTCGAAGATTGTTTTACCCGACTGATTAATACAGGATAGAATAAAAAAGAACTTGAAAAATCAAGTCAAAATTCATAATATCTTTATTCATGTAGACCTATTACAGACTCTTATGATATATAAAATCTACCGTCAGTTCGGAATGATTTCGATCTGAGAAGAACTGACAAGAAACTCAGCTCGTATTTTTTTCAAATAAATGTTGTACATGTTTACAATAATACAGATTCATTTAAATTTAATTTTGGGAGATTCGAGTGATCACCAGCATATGCTATTTTATTATCTATATTTAAAGTGTTCTTTTTGACTATTGTTTTTATATCCAAAGCTTTTTACATATTTTATATATTTTGGATATAAAAGCTCTACTTTTATTCAATCTTTTATTCTACTAGTACACTTATAACAAATCAAATAAATGTAAAAATAACGATAGATTCGGTTCGGCCGATTCGTTCTATTCGGCCGTATATTCTCAGCAAGATATTCTCATGTCAAGAGGTAATTAAAAAAGACCGAATTCCTCAATTTGCAATTATAGTACCTACTCTACGATCGATCCCCTATCCAATTCTAACGGGGATCGAAATTACAGCCTGGTTCGAACCCTTCTCCGTGCTCTCAGACTAAAGTCGTATCCGTCAGGCGAGAGTTGGCCTTCAGCCGCTCCATAAGTCCTTCCTTTGATTTGGAATGCCATCTGCACTCGCCCCTATCGTCCGGTGAAGCTGTATAGGCCAGCTGCGGCCAACAGCATTAGAGCAGTCCGGGAAAAAAGTAGTGAGAGATATATATATATTTATTTGACTTTACTAATATAATTTTTAATGTAATCTGTAATTACCAGTCTTATTGTAATCTGATTCTGATTTTACAAAGTTTTACACAGTATACCCGCCTTGGTCCCTCTGATCGATCCTTCAATTCAAACGGGGGATATTACGACGCCCTGAGCCGAGGTTCAGACCCCTGTGGTGCTCAGACTAAAATCGTATTCGTCAGGCAGAAGTTGGCCTTCAGCCGCTCCATAAGTCCTTCCGCGGGTTGGAGTGCCATCTTGTAAAGGCCAGCTATACCCAACAGCATTTGAGTAGTCCGAAAAAAAAATTCCATCAAAGTGTTCTGACCATCATGTAAACAAGAGCAAACATTGTTTTCATTATAAAATTTGTAAAAGCAAAGCACAACGTGTGTTTACATCCCATTTAAAAATATACTTATCAATGAAATCTGGAGCGATGTATTTTAACCTACTTTCAGATAAATGGATACAATAGTTTTTAACTGTATTGAATTTAGCTGAATTATTCACTTACGGAAATGAGTTTTTTGGTCTCAGTGGGTTAATCAATTATTATAAAATATGTTCTCAATACATGTATGAAAATATCATCTATGTCATATAGCATACTTAGACAGTTTCAAAAGAGTTAGTGATTGCACTAATAAAAGCTTACGTAACAATAACAAACTGATTTTACCTAAATGTCGTTTGGCTAGTAAAATAATGAAATTCGTTTTATGGCAATTGCGTAAGGTTTTACAACAAAATACCAGAGTCTGTTATAAAACTGCCAGAAAAAAAGATTTAAATGGCAAATAAAACAGTTCCTTTGCAAAAAAGCTTACTATAAAATTGGAGAATTCGTTAACGATAATAATGTTTTTATAGAAAAACTTTAAATCTATAGCACTGACAATATTATCTGATTACATTAATAATGAGTGCGTAGCGATTTTTATATGTTAGAATTCTCATATGCCTCTTACTTGTTATACTGTAATTATTTATATAAAAAAAACATCTATTAAAAAGAGCAATACAAGTTTCTTGCTCATTCTTCTTGTGATGAATCTGCATTCCGAATGAGTAACGAATCAAAATATGACTATTCAAAGTGCTTGTAATAAAGTTTATTTGAATAAAGATTATCTCTATTTCTATAAGATTAGCTGTGCCCGCGGTTTGACCCGCGTGAAATTTATAACCTATATATTCTGATATATAATCTATATTACTGTAAAGTTTCATCAAAATCCGTTCAGTAGTTTTTGCGTGAAAGAGTAACAAACATTAATCTATATTCATAAACTTTCGCGTTTATAATATTAGTGTAAGGTGAACCAAATATACAGTTCGGAAATACGCCTGAAATACATATCGTGTTGCCATATTCATATTTAACTATTTCTGATGTTGGGATTAATTTTTTTTTTTTTTTTTTTTTTTTTTTTTTTTTTTTTTTTTTTTTTTTTTTTTTTTTTTTTTTTTTTTTTTTTTTATTTTTATTTTTTTTTTTTTTTTTTTTTTTTTTTTTTTTTTTTTTTTTTTTTTTTTTTTTTTTTTTTTTTTTTTTTTTTTTTTTTTTTTTTTTTTTTTTTTTTTTTTT
>NW_026712666.1:0-47260 GCF_030625045.1 Achroia grisella
AACCGGAGTCGCCAGCACCCCCGCAACTACCAATTCTGGGAATTTCGGTTTTTGAAAGCCTCGGAAAATTACAATTTTCATTTTCATTTTTCACGCCGCCATCTTGGATTTTATTTTTTCTCTTTTAACCTGAAATGCAACCGTTTGCGGCCCGCTACGAACTACCGCTTGAACGAAATCGATCCGACGGAAATTGACAAAGTTCAGCCGCCATCTTGGTCCGCCATCTTGGATTTTCCCAACTTTCGGAATCCCCCCTCTCTTCTCTCTCGTGGTCACCCTAGCGAGAGGTACACTCCCCCCATACATCGTCACGACCCCCCGGTACTCCTTCTGGGAGAACAACTATGTCAATCAGTGAGTCACCGTAATGCAGTTTTTATATTATAGATTATGAATGTAAAAAATATCTATTTGTATCAGTTCAGTATTAGTCTGTGTTAATTGTCCAGTGTTATTTATTATATATTTTTATAAATGGCTATCTTTTTCCATCTACATTCGCTATCGACAGGGAATTCATAGAAATGTCACTATAAAAACATAAATAGTTTTGTGTTTTGTATTTCAAATACTAAATGCAAAACAGGTATTTTTAAAATACTTTTTCAAAATAAAGTACCATTTGAGTTTTTGTCCAAACCTAGATATTTTATTTATTTTAGGTATATCAATCATTACATACACAACTTGAGAGATTATGTTTTTATATGATATAGTCCAAAATAAATATGATTGCACCTCTTTGACAAACCAGATAAGTTACAGAGTTTCATCGCGAGCACAAATGAGAACGTCAAGAAAACAGGAATTGTTCGCTGTTAACAGATGTCGTACAAACTCTGGTACTCGGTCACCAATTAATAGAATTGTTAAAGCTATTATAATGATAAGTTCTCTAATATAGATATATTTGCTACTAGACCATCATTATTCAAAAAGATGGTTGGTCAGAATTTGTCACCTACCCACTTAACTTAATAGATGTTAATTTTTAGTCTTAGTAATTCCTTTTTTTGTTTTATTTATTATTATTATTTTATTTTATTTCATTTTACGCTTTCTTATATTAATAGATAAGTTGCATTTTGAGTCGATATTTGTAACTTTGTATAAAATTCACCACTACTCTAGACAAATTTGCATGATTATATAATTATTGTCTTAAGTAAATTGTGATTAACGTCGTTGGTGATACATTTATCTTTCATCTCATCACATATTGTATGTATATGTAATATTGTATTACTGTTAGTTAGTCCTAAATAAATTAAAAAAAAAAAAAATTACATAGTATAGTGTAAAACAAAATCGCTGTCGCATCTAACAGTACATAAATAAAGAAAGAAGACTTTTTGACTCTGAATATATTTCAAAAATCAATTACTTGTGTTGATCCGAATATATACACAGATACCGTAACGATCTATCAATTATGAATTTATTATACCTAATCTAGATACCACCTTGCACCGACCTTTTGACCTTATAACAGCTGATTCGCGCGTAATGAATTACATTGCTATTTTTTGGTATTTTATGTGTGGATATTTCACTATAAAATATTATTATTTCTTTAGATTATTACATAATAACATAGTTTACATGATTTTAAGGGATATAACACGATAAAAAAATGCCGTAAATGTAAAAGATAAAAAATGGTTATTGTTGGTTATCCTTAAGGTAAAATTTAACTTAAGAAACTTAAGATACATGTACCATCACGGACTTATTTGTTGACCTTATTTTGATACATCTCAAAGCACTAGACAATACATTGCATTTTCATTAACAGTAGTGTATTTTTTTATTTATTTAAATTTAATGCACAAAAACAATTTGTACATATGGCGGACTTCATATCTTGCCACCTTATCAACCAGGCAACCATGAGTCGTGCAGAGAAAGATTAGTCAAAAAAAGATATATAAATACAAAGCAAAATATAAATTTCTATAAAAAAAATAACAATATACATACATAAATATATATGTAAATATAACTATAAATGTATAAATATTATATATAAATAAATTCATAATGATCCGATAATCAAATTATAATAAAATAAATTATTATGTTCCCGCATATTTCTGTTTAGACGAATCTATTACATTATTATATATATATTGAAAGTAAGAAAAACAGAAAATATAGAGAGAACTATAGGGATATAACAGAAAGATGTTAAAAAAGGAGAAGGACAGTAAAAAAAAGTTACAAATTTAAATAATATTCCCGCAATTTCTGTTTAAATGAATTTATTACATTATTATATATATTAGGCATACGACTAGCCTTATGACTGTTACTTTTTTTTAATCTATACATCTATACATATAAATAAAATTGGAGTGTCTGTTTGTAATATTGAAATAACCGTTTTTTACTACTTGCATATGAATATAAATACGGTACATATACTAAAATTTATTTTTATACAATTTTTGTCTGTCTGTCTGTCTGTTTGTTCCGGCTAATCTCGAAAAAAGTCCTGTCAAAATCGGTCCAGCCATTGGACCGATTTTGACAAGACTTTTTTTGGCAGGTAGCTGATGAATTAGGAGTACCTTAGGCTACTTTTATTTTAGAAAAATAAAGTAAAAAAACCACGCGGACGAAGGCTCGGGAACAGCTAGTGTATAATATATTAGAGATACCTACGTGTTTTTTTATTGATGACTAGCTTTACACGGATTTCGTCCGTGTGGAATTTAACTTTATTTTTCTAAAATATAAGAAGTTAAATTCCACGCGAACGAAGTCGCGTGTACAGCTAGTTGTCGGTAGTCAAGCGATTTAGCTAACACACACCGCTTTGATTCCTGCTTGGTGGTCGAGGGTTCGATTACTCGCTCGATGCAAACATTTGTATTCATTAGTTTGATTGTTTGTAACGGTCTGGGTGTTTTCTATGTATAGATAATATATATGTATTTACGAAAAAAAATCTTTTGTATTTATATCTGTTCGCGCCATTTATAAACATATCAAGTGGTATGGTATTATTCCCCATATCCTAATCCCTTTCCCGCGCACAGTATGTCAACTGAGGTCGCCCGACGACCTCGTCTACTAACGTGAATGGTGACATCTCGTCCCAACCGCTCCGCTTTAAATTAATTAATATAATATTGACATTAACAATAAGTAACTTTGTGTGCGTGCCTGTGTTAAACTTAGTATTCATCGAGTGCAGCAGCTGTGCAAGAATAAACCCGCTCTACAGTCGCAGGTACGTACTGTGCGCCCCCTTTATTTCAATTCCATACAGTCCACTTACCTTACCCGCTAACCCCCATTTCTCCATGGTACGCCTTCGAACCGGATACCTACCGCTTAAATACTATAATTAGGACGAGATTTACATCCCCGCATTGATAGGTACATAATTTCATTATATTATACCGCCCGCTATATGCCATACCGCTTCTTTGTACCTATTCGTATATTCACCCGCGCATACGCATTTTCTGTACTTAATATATTAGTACGCCATACCTATAAGCCTAGTCTTGGGTATATTTTCTAATAATTACCGCATTTACCGCTTAATTAATAATAATACTTTATTATTTGTATAATACATATTACGCAGTAAGCGTACATACCTACCTACATTAATTTGTATTTTTCAACGCCAATAATCGTAACGATAATGGAGTCGAATTTAAAAATGCTAGAAGCTAAAACAGAGCTATATTTCAACGTATTACAAGATTGCGTGATACTTATAAAAATCTGTCACCGTCGTCAATCGACTTACGCTCCGCAGAGGCATTCATGGCGGACAGTGAAACCATTGATACACTGCGCTATGAATATATACAAAATTTAGATTCTATAAACGAGTTACAAATGCAGTTGAATCCTAAATTTGAACCTGATTACCAGGCACTTTTAACGTTTGAAGATATTTTTAGTCGAATAAAAAGATGTCGTTTAATATTAAGCGAAGCGAATAAGCCTTCGTCTTCACAATCGGTACCGCATAATAAATCTAGTATCAAACTAGAACCTCTCTGTATTCCTTGTTTTGACGGGAATATGTCTACGTGGTCTAGCTTTTATGAATCCTTTAGGAGTAATATTCATTGTAACACCGATTTAACCGATTCACAAAGAATTCAGTATTTACTTAGTAAATTAACTGGAAGCGCTCAAAAAATAATGGCCGGTATAATTCCGTCTGGTGATAATTATACTTCCATATGGGAAAGTTAAGTAAAGAAATATCAGGATAAAAGGGCCTTAGGTTCATATTACATTTCTACATTATTTAACATTAAATCGGCCACAAATAATTCCGCTTCATTAAATAATTTAATCGAAACTTTCGATGCCGCCGTTGCTGCTATGCGTCAATTAAAGATTGATGATATGCAAGATTTTATTTTATTGAAATTAGCCTTACGAAAGGTGGATTTAAGTACTACACAGGCTTTCGAAATGGCCGCTAGTAATAAAGATATTCCGAGTTATATGGATTTTGTGGAATTTATAAAAAGTCAGGTGAAAATATTAGACCGCACGAGTAATAATATTAATTCAGTAAGCCGCAACACATTAACTAATATTAAAAACAACCGCCCGCAAAATGTACATTCGTTTGTTACACGAAGTGACACTTCTGGTCACCGAGCTCCTTGTTCTATGTGTAATACTTCGGAACATTATCAGTTATATACCTGTTCCACATTTAAATCAATGCGGCCGAAAAATCGATTAGATTTTATTAAATCTAAACGAGGTTGTGTAAATTGCCTTAGCATAACGCATTCTGTGTCCACTTGTAATTCTAAATACAAATGTAGAACTTGTAATAAGCGACATCATTTCTTATTACATTTAGATAAGGCACAAAATAATAATACACCGCTCTGCACTCATCGATCTAATGTGATGAGTGATCGATCTACGATCGCCGCTCCCGCACTCCCGTCAGTCCCCTGTCGTAATGCAACGCAATGTAATTTGACTCCTGACGGGGACTCAAAAGCGCCCATTGAAATCGCGATGCCCGCACCTTTGTCGTTGTGCACTCGAGTACCTACCACTACAGCAGCCATGCCTGGTGTTGTATGTCCAACGAGTAAAGTGCGTACAGAGGTACTTCTGTCTACAGCGTCTGTTATTGTTCGTAACTATAACAAAAATATAATACGTACTGTTCGTTGCCTTTTAGACAATGCTTCGCAACATAACCTTATTACGATTGATTGTTGTAAACAATTAAACTTAAACATTATTCCGCTTACGAATTCATTTTTAAAAGGTGTCGGATTAACAACGAGGCCTATAAAGGGCTATGTTAAAATAATGATTTCCGATAAACATAACGAACAAAGCTTCACTATAACCGCGTTAGTTGTCGATTGTATTACCGATCGGCTACCTATTGAATATATAGATACGTCTGTTATAAGTCATTTAGTCGACTTACCGCTTGCAGATCCTCACTGGCATATGCCAGGTGAGATTGAACTTGTATTAGGAGCAAATTTGTTCCCTTATATTCTTTTAAATGGAAAAATAATAAGTCCACCCGCACCGCCAGCCATAGAAACTATTTTTGGTTATGTTTTTATTGGTGACGTTCCCTGTAATAATGCGACCACATCTGATCGTGATCATACCGCGCCTCAACCTTGTTGACTCATCTTCGTCTGCTTTCTTAACATGTATTGAAAATAATCTTAATGATTCTCTCTCTAAATTCTGGGAATTAGAGGAGGTTCCTATAAATAAATATTTAAGTCCCGCAGAAAAGGAATGCGAGCAAATGTACTCTTCTACCGTGTCCCGCGACTCGTCAGGTCGTTATTGTACTGTTTTACCGTTTTATAAGGATCCTAGCGAGTTAGGTAATTCCCGTATCACCGCTTTTCGTCGCTTGCTATCGCTAGAACGCAAACTAGAAAGTTCAGGTTTGCGCGCTGATTATAATGCCATCATAAAAGACTATATAGACAACCAATATTTATCTGAAGTTTTAAATACATCCGATAATATGGATGACGGTTACGTCATACCGCATCACCCTGTCATTAGGCAGGATAAAGACACCACCAAGGTCAGAATAGTCCTTGATGCAAGTGCTAAATGTCATAACGGCATTTCTCTAAATGATATTTTACATACGGGTTCTAATCTCCAAGCTGATTTATTTTTACTTTTATTAAATTTTCGTTTATTTCCAATCGCTATAACCGCGGATATAAAACAAATGTACCTACAAATTTTAGTAACCGACGAGTATCGTAAATATCAAAAAATACTGTACCGCTTTAATACGTCTGAACCCATACGTACCTTTCAATTTAATAGAGTTGCATTTGGTCTTAAGTCAAGTCCTTACCTTGCCATGCGTACAATTCGTCAGCTTTGTGATGATGAACGCGATAACTTCCCGCTGGCTGCTTCTATAGCTGAAAGGGAACTGTATATGGACGATTTAGCTACGTCTATACTAAATGAGGTTGATGCCGTCGAGGTTACCGCTCAATTAATTAATATGTTCAAGTCAGGTGGCTTTCAATTAGTTAAATGGTCTAGTAATTCAAAGAACCTACTAGAGAGCATTCCTACACCGCTGAAACTTGCACAGCAAGTTGAGTTTGATAGACGTGAGTCCCTTAAGATATTAGGGCTCGAATGAAACCCGCAAGATGATATTTTCGTTTTTAAAATCAATTGTGATGACCGCTTGTGTACAAAACGTACCATACTTTCCCTAATTGCCCGATTATGGGACGTATTAGGTTTTGCTGCGCCTGTCGTACTTACCGCTAAACTACTTATTAAAGATCTTTGGCTGCAGAAAGTCGGTTGGGATGATGTACCTCCGACAAATATAACCGCTATTTTTACTACATTTAAACAACAATTACCGCTTCTTGCTAATTTAAAAATACCGCGTCATTTATCTGTCACGCAAGACTGTATAATAAATATCGTTGCGTTTTCGGATGCTAGTTTAAAAGCTTACGGCTGCGTTATTTACTTACATGTGACAGATCCCGCAGGCAATATATACGTGAGATTAGTCTGTGCGAAATCAAAAGTCGCACCCGTTAAGGTAGTCTCACTTGCGCGACTAGAACTTTGCGCCGCCGTTTTAATGTCTAAACTAACTAAACTAGTTTACGATGCTTACTCTTCACGCACGTCTGTACAGAACGTCTATGCATTTTCTGACTCGAAAATTGCACTCTCATGGATTCATTCTTCACCACATCGGTGGAATATCTTCGTTAGCAATCGTGTGGCTAAATGTCCGGAAAATTTACAATCAAAACATTTCTATCACGTGGCTGGATTCAATAATCCAAGCGACTGTCTTTCAAGAGGTTTACTGCCTAAACAATTACTTACCCATGAGTTGTGGTGGAACGGTCCCGCGTGGCTGAGTAGCCCCGTCTGCTCTTGGCCGGTAGAGTCATTTACACCTGAAAAATATGAAAACTTACCTGAATATAATACTAAGACGTTCGTTACTGCTGCTTCCAATACTGTAGTCTCACCGCTTTGTGATCTTGCATCTAAAGTTTCATCCTGGAACAAATTATTACGAATTACTATTTATATACTGCGAAATATACGCGTATTGCCCCGCTCTAAATATATTGAAACCGCTCATTTAAATATCGCTGAAAAATATATACTTACAGCAATTCAGGTCGCTCATTTTTCTCATGTTATTAGTGATCTTAAAAAGGGTAATTTACCTACTGGAACTCTGCGTAAATTAGATCTTTTTATTGATGACGATGGCATAATTAGGATAGGTAGATTATTAAATGCTAACTTACCTTTCGAGGCAAAACATCCCGTTTTATTGCCTAAGCGCGACCATATTACTTACTTATTAATAGATCATTTTCACCGCGTTAACTGTCACACAGGTGCCATTCTTCTTCGTTCTTTAATTCACCAAAGGTGGTTTAAGAATACAGACAATGTTAAGGTTCTTACTGTAGTGCTTATACATGATGATAACGTCTCACCACTGCGGTGGCCAATGGGTATCATTGTGAAAATATATCCAGACTCAGATGGTATTGCTCGCGTAGCATCTGTTAAAACTCAAAATGGTTTGCTCAAGCGACCAATCGTTAAATTAAGCCCTTTACCTTCTCAATAAACTCTATTTTTCTTATAAACCGCATTTAATTATTATTTACTGCTAGGTGTATTCTATTAAGTTTTTCTTATTATATTACGCTCTATAACTAATTATAAGTATGTTAGGAATATATATTATAATGTACATCCGCTTGATATATTGCCCTTCTTTGTATTTTCTTTGAGAAACTCTCAGTTTCTCAAGGCGGGGAGGCTGTTCGCGCCATTTATAAACATATCGAGTGGTATGGTATTATTCCCCATATCCTATTCCCTTTCCCGCACACAGTATGTTAACTGAGGTCGCTCGACGACCTCGTCTACTAACGTGAATGGTGACATCTCGTCCCAACCGCTCCGCTTTAAATTAATTAATATAATATTGACATTAACAATAAGTAACTTTGTGTACGTACCTGTGTTAAACTTAGTATTCATCGAGTGCAGCAGCTGTGCAAGAATACACCTGCTCTACAGTCGCAGGTACGTACTGTGCGCCCCCTTTATTTCAATTCCATACAGTCCACTTACCTTACCCGCTAACCCCCATTTCTCCAGTATCAGTTATCTAGTACCCATAACACAAGCTCTAGCTAGCTTAACTTGGGTCTAGATGGCGCTGTGTGAATTGTCTTGAGATTACAATTATTACTATAATAAATTTTTTCAAATCAGCCGATGTTTATTTTTGCCATAATACGTGCTGTTACCATGTGATAATATTACGTACGTACTTATTACTGTTTTAAATGTGATGCATTCATTATTTATATTTCCTTTGAATTAAAGACAAGTGTATATAGAATCAGTGGCTGGATCAACATAAGCGTGTAACACTTAGTTGCACGCTTATGTTGATCCAGCCACGACCCGTAGATACATTTGCTTATTCCACTGTCTCTCTCTTTCTACCACTATAGCGGCAGCGTGGCGTAACGGCAACATGTTGCCGTTCCGCGTTCCCGCGTGTTCCCGAGATAAAGTATTCGTCGATAGGACCGGTACGCGCTATATATTTTTTCAACAATTTCCTGCAATAGTGACTCCGTATCAGCAAAATTTTTTAAATGCACAAAAACTTTTTGGTTCTGAATATATTTAAAAAATCATTTACTTGTGTGTTGATGAATTTATATACTAGTACATGAAGTACCTAAAATACTTGTTTTGATCCGAATAGGTAGCGATATTATGAATTTATTATACGTAATCTAAAGATTTTGACGCAATAATAGTAATTATTTATATGTTAACCTTGACTTCATGCTGGCACCAGTATTATCAGATAATGAACATACTCTTCGAAAACTTACAGCAGAAATATCGTGTTTGGACTCATTAGATTGGTCTCCATGAATAGAGTTTTTAAAACTTAAAATAAATGGTAAATTAGAAATAACGTATAAAAACCCCTACGCAAAATTCAACCACTTTAAAACTTAATAATAATAATTAGGAAAAGAGCAAAGCTATAAGTGCACTGAAAGTAATTGATGGCTTCCACACAATATTTTCAGTATTAAACAACTCTGTTTGTTCAGTAAAAGTGTAAATACACTGGTAACCTTTAATCATATTTTATATGCAAACATTCCATATGCAAACCCTAAAGTTTTATTTCAGAATGGCCAGTAGTTTTGAAGAAATAAGCCATTGAAATTGTACGTGTAACTTATATGTATACTAGTTTTTTCACAACAATGAACAAAAGCAGAATGGCCTAGTTAGTAGTGTACCTATGTACCAACTTACACACCCCGGGTTCGATTCCCACCATTGACTATTGTTATTTATTTCTTTTTGTTTTTTTTTAATTTAATATTTTAATAATTAAATTAATTTATACGAGAAAAACGTAGTTAAGTATTAAATTAATTTTACTAGTTAGGAGTGTACCTGTGTACCAACTTACCACACAGACACCCCGGGTTCGATTCCCACCATTGACTATTGTTATTTATTTCTTTTTATTTTTTTAAATTTAATATTTTAATAATTAAATTAATTTATACGAGAAAAACGTAGTTAAGTATTAAATTAATTTTACTAGTTAGGAGTATACCTGTGTACCAACTTACCACACAGACACCCCGGGTTCGATTCCCACCATTGGCTATTGTTATTTATTACTTTTTGTTTTTTTTTAATTTAATATTTTAATAAATAAATTAATTTATAAGAGAAAAACGTAGTTAAGTATTAAATTAATTTTAATAGTTAGGAGTTTACCTGTGTACCAACTTACCACACAGACACCCCGGGTTCGATTCCCACCATTGACTATTGTTATTTACTTCTTTTTGTTTTTTTTTTAAAGTATTATTTAAAATTAACTATTTTAATAATTAAATGAATTTAATCGATAAAAACGTTGTTAAGTATTAAATTATTTTAAGTGACATTAACTATTAAAGTATGCACAAAAAATATTTTGTAATAATAAAGAAAATACATTTGAAATGTTTTACTTGTTGTGTTAATTATTTATAAGATCCTACTATAATTGTTAGCTGCTTTACAATTTAGAAAGTATAATAGTTAATGGAAATTAAAATTAATTGAATACTTGACAACGTTTTGTTCGATTAAATTCATTTAATTATTAAAATAGTTAATTTAAAATATAAAATAAAGAGAAAACAAAAAAAAATAATAATAAAAAAAATCGAAAGCGGGAATCGAACCTTGAGCGTCCGTTTGGTAAGTTTATTTGAAATTCAAAGGCTTATTTCTTTGAAATTACTGGCCATTTTGAAATAATACTTAGGGTTCGCATAGCCTTATCGGATACTACTACTACACGGAGTCTCGTCAAAATAAAATATCTAGATTAGGTATAATAAATTCATAATAAATAGACCGTTACGGTATCTGTATATATTCGGATCAACACAAGTAATTGATTTTTGAAATATATTCAGAGTCAAAAAGTCTTCTTTCTTTATTTATGTACTTGTTAGATGCGACAGCGACTTTGTTTTATACTATACTATACTATGTAATGATTGATATACCTAAAATAAATAAAATATCTGAGGTTTGGACAAAAACTCAAAGGGTAATTTATTTTGAAAAAGTCTTTTGAAAATACTTATTTTGCTTTTAGTGTTATAGTACTTTAAGTGTTATATTTTAAGTAACAATGTTTAATTATGATTAATACGACTGCACCAACACTCCGATCGTACAAAAAATTTAGCTGTTTCATTATTTTTTAGTTCAATTAGTGGTCTACCTAAGTCCTGGGCTAAGCGGGGAGAGTCATGATCTCCTATGACTCGCAAGACCTCCATGACGCTCCCCCTGGATCCGCTGTTGCGTCTTCTCTTCATTCACTCAGTAACGTTGTTACAAAAGGAAAAAATAACAACTATTGAGTTTTGATCTGGAGTCACGTTACTCCAGACTGATTTCTATAAATATTTAGATTAGATAGACTATTATTCTTGAAATACTAGCTAGACATTATTAAGTTACTGTAGCCATAATGTAGTAGCCCAAACGTGCCAATGAGGAAGCCCTTGGCAAATGCTGCACCCTGATTGGCCCGTTTGAATTGGATCAAGAATTGCTCGTATGCCAAAAAGGTGGATTTATATAAAATCGTGTATAAATCGCTTAATTATTATTATTATTCGTCGTGACAGTTGTGGCTCCAAACGGAGCAACATTTACATATGGTCAGCTGGCATTAGATCAACAAAAGGCCTCCGGATCAACAAGTGAAAATGGATCAACAAAAAACTACCTATACGGCACGTCTGAGCCACAAAGTGCCCAAGGGGATATTTATATATATAAATAGTGATGGATGGATGGAATTAATGGATTTATCCAAATCGAATTCCACTTTGTGAGGACTAACATAATCAACAACAACATATCTATTTTTTTTATTTCAATATAAGCTATAAAAATATATAAGCAAAGTATTGTTGTTATTTTTTTATATGATAAGGATTTCGCATGTATACATTCAAATACATACTAGATACTTGAAATAAAGAAAATAATAAGGTTAATATTATAACAAAGATGCCTATATTGGTATTTCGGTAAATAAGCCCGAAAAAACATACTTTTTGTTTTTTACTGTATAAAATATTATAAAAAGAATAAATGAAATTTAAACAGTAAATGACTCTCCATAAGCTATGAAAAATCACGTACAGTTTAAATTAAAAAAATATCTTCTACAGATATTGGGAAAAAAACCATATTAAGGATGTCATCACATACTGCTTAATTATAGGGATTATGGGCATGAAACTAATCGTGTGATTGTTCTGAAGGAAGAACTATATAACTAATAAAAAACAGGGTAAAATTCCTCCACTAGACTCTGATACAGATTTAATATGCATAATCGAGCAGATCCTTCCTTGGGAATTCGCCTCGGTAGCGATCGGACGTGCCCTTCTACTCATCTTAGCAATCACCATTCTCCATCGTTATCCTAGTAGCGTAAACTGTTACCGCGGTGGAGAGTACAATTCCATTATTAACCATTAGAAATACTATTATCTATTTACTGACCTGTAGGACCCTTTGGAGACGCCGAACTATCTAGAAAAAAAGCGTTAACACATTTACCTGTTCACCAAAAATTATTGTAAACAACACCTACACATAATGACGTTTTAATTTATTCATGTATTATTCACATCTGATACGAGCCGTGCTTATAACAACCATTCCAAATATATTATCAGAAAAATTGCAATCGATGTTTAATTCTGCAAATATTTAATATTAAAATAAGTTAAATAAAAGTAACGATAACCGCTTGAAACGAGGTTCTAAATCCAAGCGGTATCCTCAGACTGAAGTTGTATCCGTCATATAACCTTCAGTGGTTCTATATGTGCTCTGCGTATTTTGAGTTTTGTGTACTGGCACATACTTCCTTCTCATGAAGTTGTAAAAATCAGTTACAGCTAACAGCATTAAACAGTAAAAGAAAAGAATGTATTAAAATGTTGAGAAAAGTAATAAATAAATTTCATGTCTTGGTAGTACTCATAAAGAAATCAGAACAATATTTCTTCACTGCATGAAAACTGCTTAAAAAATTAGGAAGGTCTGTGACAGAAGCGGCAACAACAGCTTTTTGAAGCCCAATTTACTAGTATTAAGGATATTTTTTGTATTCCGTTTTATACGGAAAATAGAAAATTTGGTTACATCTGATATATATACTTAGATCCTATATACTATTTATTTAGATAGTAGTGTATGATTGACTTAGTTACCTTGAAGAGTTTGTGATAATACAACAATAGGAAAAGTAAGAAGAAGTAAAACAAATGTGATGGGCGCCATATCGACGGAAGGAAAACCTTGAGATATAACTGAATGATTTCTATAAAGTGCGATCTATTTGAAGAAGGAAATGTAATAAATGGTCATTTATTGCAAAAAAGTAATTACACATTAACATTTATGAAATATTGACTATTTCAGCAAAATCGTCTTGGTCACGACTTGTATTAGGGTAAGTGCACAACATTTTAGTATCCAAAATGCGAAAGTCATTTCCATTCCATCAGTCCCAGCAAACGTTGAACGGAGCTTAATTATATTCAGATTACAATTTTGACATATTTTTTTAACTGGTATTGCAAACTAGTTGACGTCCCACCTTATGGTAAGTGGTAAGGTGAGAGTAAAATAAGGCGGTCAAAGTGTACCGCTGTGTAAATATACATATATGTAATTATTTGAAGCATACTACATGCACTTAGCTTAAGTAACGTTAAATATTAATTACTCTTATAGACTATATCTTATAAGACTCATTTTACATATTTTTTAAATTCACGAATTACAGACGTGACATGTTAATAAAAATATAGTAATAAGTGAAATAGATATGTATATATATATATATTTCGTGTAAATAGTGTAAAATAATATTAATTATTGTATTAAATTAATTCATGGGATTTTTATATCGCTGAATAATTAAAACAACATAATATGCATTAAAATGTAATAGACTACACATTTTATAGGTCAACAGTTAGATACATATAGAAAGATATGACAAGTCAGTTTGAACGCAACTTAAATTGCCTTTGATGTCAATCACTATGAAATATTGTATGTGTAAATCACTAAGTCGTATGGGGCTTTCAATTTTACCTTTGTAGTAAGAAATATGCCAAATTATTAAAAGTTATAAAATCCCGCCGCCTATTCGTAATATTTACGTTCAATAGTGACTCAATAGGGCGGCCATCGCCATCCTATAAACACCTCATTTTATTTCAAGGAAAATATGATGTATTTTAATGCAAAATCTCCTTTGATATGCAAACCCGGAACGTGTAAACATATTTGAAGAAAAAACTCTTAAGGAATTTCATTTAAATTTTACAACATCATATGTATTAACAACATATTATTATGTTGTCAACATATATTTCTTATACTACTAAGCAACGATTAATAATGACTCGAAAAGTCACATCTTATCGCATTAAATGAAAGGAGTGATGATACATATTGAAGAAGTCTTTTAAATATACTTTTATAGACTTCGTCTTCGCCCTTTGATAATATATTAATGTAAACCCCATAAAAATCCATTAGGTACCTGGTTTTTATGTACATACAATAATTAAAAAAAATAGTTTTGTGGTGTGTATGTGTGAATTCATATACAATATATATGAATACACACCATATAACGACTTTGCTTCATGTATATTAGGGAGCAGAGTCTGTACAAAGTACCGTGTTGCTTAGTACAGTAAAGAGGCTGTATTATTTGATAACAATATTTTTTTTTTATACCACTTAGGTGGCAAACAAGCATACGGCCCATCTGATGGTAAACAGTTACCGTAGCCTATGGACGCCTGAAACACCAGGGGTACCATATGCGTTGCCGACCCTTAATATACCCTTCTTGAAAACCCCATGCTGTAGTCTCTCGAGAAAACCTCGGCAGGTAGTTCATTCCACAATCTAAGTGTACGCGGGAGGAAGCTCCTCTGAAACCGCACTGTCCGAGACCACTTAGATTCCAGCGTGTGGGGATGAATTCCCTGTCGATGGCGAGCGGTGCGATGGTAAAAGGTAGCCGTAGGCATCATGTCAAACAATTCATCAGAACACAGTCCGTTGTATATTCGGTAGAACACACAAAGCGATGCGAAGTCTCGCCTCAAGCTATGTGGTTCGGTACCGTTAGAGAGATTGGAATCATCGAAAATTCTCATTGCATGTCTCTGAACCGAGTCAAAAAGACCGAGCTGGTATCCAGGTGCTCATGAGAGTAGTACTCCATGTGCGGCCGAACTTGCGACTTATACAATAGAAGTCTCTGGTTCGCAGTGAAGTACCGCCTCGCTCTATTCAGCACACCGAGCTTCTTGGACGCCAGCTTGACCTTTTCTTCGAGATGACTACGGAACTCAACTGTGCTAGAGATGTCGACACCGAGAATCCCAATGCTCTTAGAGATGGTAATGGACGTGTTCTGGAATTGCGGAGCCACAGCAAAAGGGGTTTTCTTAGCGGTGAACGCGCAGGCTTGTGTCTTGGTAGGGTTGAATTGAACTAAGTTCAGTCGCCCCCAATCGGAGACTCTGGTGAGAGTACTGATTTCAGACACAAGCTGTTCGCGCTTTGACTCCACAACGGAGAGAGGGATGTTCGCACGGCCCGTGTAAGACGCGTCCCCAGTACTGTCATCCGCATAGCAATGAATGTCAACCGTAGTTAACAAATCATTAATATGCCTTGCGGGACACCAGCGTTAATGTCCATGCTATTGGAGCACCTACCGTCTAACACGGTTTTGATGCCTCTGCCTGACAAAAATATAGCGACCCATTTGCATAATCCCTCTGGTATTCCGTATGAGGACAATTTCGATAGAAGACCTTGATGCCAAACCCGATCGAATGCCTTCGCCATATCAAGGCTGACTGCCAACGCCTCACCTTTGCTCTCGATGGCAAGAGCCCAGCGGTGTGTGAGATACACTAAAAGATCACCAGTTGAGCGATTATGGCGAAAGCCATATTGACGATCGCTCAATAAATCGTAATCTTCTAGGTATCTGAGGAGCTGTGTATTAATTACACGCTCCATCACCTTGGAGAGCAAAGATGCGATAGCGATAGGCCTGTAGTTCGATGGGTTTGACCTGTCGCCCTTTTTGGCACAGGGTGCACAAGGGTGGTCTTCCATGACGACGGAAATTGCCCAGAGGAGTATGAAAGCGCGAAGAGGCGCGTGAGTACGGGACACAACTCAGGAGCACACTTCTTTAGCACCAAAGCCGGTATGCCGTCTGGCCCGTTCGACTTGTTGACGTCGAGAGACAGTAACTCACCGGACACTCCGTTGTGTTACGGATATTTCCGGCATAGAGTTACCACACCATGGGATGGTAGTAGGTATGGTGTTCCCAGTGTCTAAAGTCGAATTTGAGGCAAAAAGAGTGCACAACAAATCGGCCTTCTCTTTTGCACTATGTGCCAAGTTATCATCCGGCTTCCGTAGTGGTGGTAAGGACGACTGACTAAAATTACCTTCGGCAGCTTTAGCAAGGGACCAAAAGGTTCGACTTCCAGAAGGATGACGGGCTAATCGCTCCCCAATTTTGCTGACGAAGTCGAATTTGGCTCTAGCAATTACTCTCTTACTAAACCTGGATTTAAATTCCGCCTCGCATCAGATACGCCAACATCCCTGTTGGAACGAGCCGTGGTCCAAGCCTGATAAGCAGTTTCTTTAGCCTGTCTGGCTTCTGCATGACCTATTAAACCACGGTCGCTTTTTCGCCCCTGAAGCAACAAGCAGATTTGGAATGAAACATTCCATACCCGCAAGTATGACTTCAGTAACGGCGGCTGTACAGGTATCGACGTCTTCTGATGCAAAGCAGTGCTGCTTCCATGGGTACGACGCGTAAAATTCTCGCAATCTGTCCCAATCTGCTGACTTATAATGCCACATGCGACGTCGACCAGGTGTTCGGTGTGTGGCAGGTTGTGTGCACTGTACTTGGGATCGAATAAGACAGTGATCCGAAGAACCAAGAGGCGCTACCACGGTGACTGAATATTCGTCCGGACCTGTAGTCAGCAGAAGGTCCAGTAAGGAGCTCGTATGGGTCTCGATATCTGGTATTCTCGTTGGAGAATGAACCAGTTGTGAGAATCCATAGGCCAGGGCAAACTCGTGAGCAGTTCTCCCCGCATGGTCAGTGATTCGAGACCGGAGCCACTCGGTGTGATGGGCATTAAAGTCTCCAAGTATCACTAAATTCGCGGAGGGATATTGCTCGAGAACTTTATCAGACGTGATTTGAAGGTGCTCAAACAGACGAGTCGTGTCCTCGTCACCGCTATGAGACCTGTATAGGCACGCGTAGATACCGGTGTACTCACCCTGATCTACGCGTACCCATAGTACTGACAGGTCTTTTTTTCTAGGCCAAGAAGGCGGCGACAACAAATATCCTCCCGGACATACAAACATACCCCAGCTCGACGCACAAATTTGTGCTCAAGTGTATACCCGGGATACGTAAGGTACGACGTATCAGCCGGACAGGATATCTGTGTCTCCGTAAGGAACAGAAGGATCGGCTTGGCGGTCTCGAGATGATGGTGGACCGCATTGATGTTTCCGTGTAGTCCCCTGATGTTACAGAAATCCATATAGGTATTAATAGTGGATAGGGGTGCCGCTGATTTACTGCGATTCCTTTTCTTTTTTCTGGCCATTTGGGTATTGTTTTTTTAAGGTTGAAGGGGAATGATCGTGCTGGTATTAGAAAGGACAAAGTTTGTGTTAATGCACCCCAGTATTGCACAGGTTTGGCAATTTGGTGGCACAGCGGCCGGAAGGGCCCCCGGTCCCCCACAGCTGTAGCAGCCAGGTCCACTCCGGTCTCCTTCTGCGGCACGACTACTACACCAGGGATTATGCGTAGGCGGTGGTTCAGCCTCCCAGGGCGGAGATTAAGTAATCCCTGGGTTCGGGAACCCAACAACCTGCGGGCGGCCAGCGGTTAGCCGTTTCACCGGGTCTCCCTGAACCCTGCGCCACCACGTCGTGCCTATGCAATCCCGCGGCACTGTTGAACAAACAGGTCCTCCAATACCAGCACAACCAGTCCCCACGGGGCTCTGGTCACCTTACACACCACAGGAACACAGTGCTGTCGCAAGTACAACACTATTTGGCTGTGGTTTTCTGCTTGGTGGAGGTACTACGCCAGTTCGGGACGCCCCAAGTCGAGCAAGATGTATCAAAATACATCAAGCTGTGCCCTCCCTTCGATAAAATTTTGTATTGATGGAGTATAGGTACCTTACTATTAGGTGTATAATGTAAAAGTCACTCATCAAAGAGGGACTTACCTACGGTAATAAAAATATTTCATAAAATTTTGTGTTATGCGTAGAAATAAAATTGATTTTTTTCTTCTAGTAATAAACTTGTAATTCATAAATTAATGGCTAATATATTAATAAATTTTATTTGATCAAGGAATAAAACAGTTTTTGTAGATACCTCTTTATTAAAAGTTTGGTTTATATTTTTTAGTACAGACTTATTATTATAATTCTATAGGTATACTTTATATTTTTACGTAACAAATTGAAACAGGGTTCGAAAAACTGTGGAAATGTTCGGCGCCAAAATTATCAGGAATATTTTCGTTTTCTGTTCTAAACCTATGAAAGTAATAAATATTTATTTAGTAGTTTTACATACTATAGTAATGATATGTACATAAGAAATTTTATGTATAGTACGTATATTGATCAAATGAAAAAATAAAACCCGTAACAAATATGCGAAGTTGTTTCCAAATCCCAGTAACATCTGTAATGCTGTCAATGCATCAATTACCATCAAGTAGGCCGACATCATGTTTGCCATTCCAATTAGGTACATAAAAAAGGCAAAGTTTTGTGTCGGCGACATTTGACTCTAAGTACTTTGAGGTTTTTAAGTCATCATCAAGTATTAGACAACTAATTGATATTATGATAACTAACCTGAACCTGTTATTCTAGGGTATCCTTATTTCTTACCTGCAAATATATGTACCTATACATTAATAATATTCCATATAATTAATAATATTCCAGGACAATGCACACTGTGCCATCTAGTCTCAAGCTAAACGGAGTTTGTATTATGCTTGTACCAGACAACTGATAGGAATACTTAAATACATTTTTTTGTAAATAAATACAGAATAAATATAGAAAACACCAAGAGCTATTATAAACAATTCATAAATGCAAATGTTTGCACCGTGTGAGAAATTAGACCATTGATGAAAGCAGGAAGTAAAGCGGTGTAGTAAACAGTTAGGCCAATGCAACAGAAGAGTTTCTATTACAAAGTATACATAGCATGATAACTGCCTATAATCAACTCATTCATATGTACATACTATGCTGTAACTGAAAGTCTATAAAATTATAATTATGTACAATATTTTTTATAAGCTATTGGCAGATTAATAAATCAATAATGTACATAAATATATATGGTAAAACATAAATACAGAGCAAATATTTTCCAAAGAAATATATCAGAAGTCAGTCTATGGATAACCTAACCGAGAAATACATTAATTTGTTTTATGAAATAAATATCTGTGTATATATGAATGACAAGAAAGTAATGAATAAGAAAGTGTCAGAATTTTAAATGACTTTTCAATAATGCATTACGTAAAGACCATAGAAGAAACTTACATAAATATCATGAATTTTCTCCTTTAATCTGAGCAATAGGACATATTTTAAAGTCGGACACGTAAATACCAGTGAAGAGATTCAGATAGGGTTTTCACTGATTATGCTTTTTCTTTTTAGGAGACGAACAATGACCATTTTGATTGTCAGTTATTCTCTTTCTGCAATTTTATAACATTAATTGTAAT
Organism: Achroia grisella; assembly: GCF_030625045.1. Taxonomy (NCBI): domain Eukaryota; kingdom Metazoa; phylum Arthropoda; class Insecta; order Lepidoptera; family Pyralidae; genus Achroia; species Achroia grisella. The sequence goes on from NW_026712666.1 coordinate 20,057, forward strand.
TGAAATTTTAAATATTTTTGTACGTACAATAGTTTGCCACATTCCGCCAATTGGGCTGTCAGCTTTTTTGCCAACAAGTTACCACATTGGCATTCGTAACATATACATGCACAGACATAATGCACTTACGAGTAGAGTTGCCCCGCCATCCCGATGATATTCAGTTATTTCACTCTTTCTGCAATTTTATAACATTAATTGTAATTGAAAGTATATTTTTTTTTGTACGTACAATAAATAACCGACTCGTTTTGAATTAGTCAGTTCATTTAACTAAGAGCATTTTATTAAAAGTTAATTTTTCGTTGTTTGTATTTATTTAATAGTTTTATAATTAGAAATTTTAGGTAGAGCTTTAGTTAATTTTTAATTAACTTTTCTATAGATTTATTACCTAAACTGATTACATGTCAGTGTGTTATCGTGCGAGTAATGGAACCCGAGACCATCAGGAGTAAGGCTGTGAGCTAAACCGCTAGATTACCGAGGTGCCCATTAGCAGTCTGTTTGAATTGCAAGATTAGAAATCCATATAAAGACACTCGTATTTGTGCAGATTAGTGAAGCACTTAGTAATGCCTGTATACGGCTTGTGTTTATAGGCGATGGTCACTACTTACCATCAGATAGTATGTTATCTGTGCCATCAGGTAGGTCGTCAGACTCATTGCCATTCCAGTAATATTTAATAAGAAATAACAATAAAAATAGAGTTTTTCACTTACTGCCAAACGTACGCTAGTTAAGGAATTGACAAATACGGATAAACATAAATTGTGACATTTTATTATTATTATTATTCTTAAAATAAAGGAAAAGGCATACGTACACAATATAAGAAACACACTAACACATTTAGCGTAAACTTTTAAACTATTTACATAATGGTTAGATTGCATCACGAACCTTATTCACGTGGGCTTTTTTTTTTTTAGTGGATGATAATCGAATGGTGCACCCCGCCTGCGCTAACGGTTTACGCTGGCGGGGCACCAGTGGAGGATGATAAGATGAACATGAAGTCAGATCAGTTAGCCCAACGTGACAAATTCACCGGGAATTTATCACGATGGTTTCCAGGGGGAACCGCGTGGAGGTCGACCTAACATGGTACATTGCTAGCAATGGGGTTATTAATCCACATTACTAACAATCCCCTTCCCCCTATTTACGTGGGCTGGCGCTATGTAGGTACCTACCTTTTGTTTTATTTCCACGCATGAAAAGCTACATGAAAGAACACCGAAAACATTAAAAAGGTCAATGACTAGTTGTATTGTAGTTAGTAATTTGCAGTGCTATCTAAACCTATAAAAATATATGTTTTAGGGATGTTAGGTTATTCTACGGTACATATTATAAAATATATTAAAAAAAATTGAAACCGTTATTTATTTTGCCTATTTTTCTCAGGCTGGTGGACAGTACTTAACAACTGGGACAGTGATAAAAAATTGTCAAAAAATGTCCTATGCCATTTTGATTTCAACTTTGAACTCAGACTCAAGTCAGTCCACTCAACATTGACATGTCACCGTCACTAACTCAACTACATATAGAAAGGACAGAAGGTGCGTCAACACACCCCAGCATTGCACAGGTTGAGCGATTTGGTGGCACGGTGGCCGGAAGGGTCCCCCCACTGGTGTAGCCACCGGGTCCACTCCGGTGTCCTCCTCCGGCACGACTACTACACCAGAGATTATGCGCAGGCGGTGGCTCAGCCTCCCAGGGTGGAGATTATGTAATCCCTAGGTTCGGGAACCCAACAACCTGCGGGCGGCCAGCGGTTAGCCGTTTCACTCCTGAACGCCGCTCCACCACGTCGCGCCTATGCAATCCGCGGCACTGTTGGACACACAGGTCCTCCAATACCAGCACTACCAATCCCCATGGGGCTCTGGTCACCTTACTCACCACAGGAACACAGCACTGTTTGGCTGTGGTATTATGCTTGGTGGAGGTACTTCGCCAATTCGGGCCGCCCCAAGTCGAGCAAGATGTATCAAGATACATCTCGCTATGCCCTACCTTCGTCAGGGTTAGTACGGCCCCTTCCTATACCCGTATCAACCCTGAAGAGGACTCCGACGAAGTCGAAGCAATTGAGACGAAGACATTAAAAGTTCATTAATTTAACGAATGTCGCCATCTATTGATTTTTAAAGAATGTAGTTTTAGAGTCCCTAACACATTGGGTTAGCGTGTTTAAACTAAATAATACTGAATTTAAAACTATTATTATAATTATTATAACAATAATAGTATCTCCTTTATTTACCCTACTTGGGAAAGCCAGAATGTAGGGTTAAAATTTTCATTGGTTTGTGAGTTTAGTATATACGTATTGTATAGTACAGTATTCCCAAACAAATAATATTTTGGAATTCTGGACCAAAATGAAGAAATAACGGGTCGTTCTCACTTTAAGGTCAAGCCTTAGGTCAAAATGACTTTATGGGTTCTGGGTACTAAGATAAATAAGTTTGTATAGGATTTTAACAATCCCATGGGAACTCTTTAATTTTCCGGGACTAAAAATATGTAAATTATTGTCAGAGAAGTAAATTTTGTTTAAATCCGTTCAGTAATTTCGGAGATTAGCCTGTACAAATAGACAAACAGAATGAGAAACAATAAATTTAAAAAATACATTTATTTCCCTTTTAACATCCCTCTGACTCAGTTTTTGGCGTTTCTTTCTCTATGTAAAGAAATTCGACTTCTACTGTTTTATAAGTATATTGATTATGTAGGATAAAAGTCTGTAGGTACTCAATGTCTTATAATATATTTTCTTTGTGAAAAAGCAGAGCTGAAGATGAGTCTGGATTCCGAATCAGAGGTAGAATAAAAAAACTTCAAGTGCTTATATTAAGTTTATTTGAATAAAGATATATATATATATATATATTGTTGCGGGTAAATAATACGATGTTGCTGGTCGAGACGATGTGTATTACAAATGATTATAAACTGACAATGTGTACATAGAAATAATGATCTTATATACTAAATAACAATAGGAAAATGTAAGGTGGGGTGACATAGTTTAGATACAGCAGTGCCTAGTAGACAATATTGAAATTGTCTTACTAGACATTATTAAATGCAATTATTATTTTGATGTATCTAGGTGACTGTGTCCCATAGATATTCCCCCCTTGAGAGAAAAAAAGAAAATATATTACACACAAAAAAATTATAAAAGTTAACTGTAAAATTTAAGATATTATGCACTTTAGTAACAATAAAGATAATATAATATTACATAGTAACAATAAAAATTCATTATACCCAAATAACGACGTAAATCTTCGACTGTCGTGGGTTTAGGGTACTCGTCGATTGCTTGCCATTTTTCTTGCGTTGGTTTCATCCCTTGGCTCGTTATATGATAACCAAGAAAATCTAACTCATTTGTGAAGAACTCGCATTTGCTCATATTAATTGTTTGCGGCGAATAGTTTGAATTCGCTAGCGCTCTCTTTGGTCTGTGCTTGTTTTTTATTCACCGAGATTTTTGCTCCGGTGTCCACCAAAATTCTATAGCCACTGTTAGAGTCGGTTATAGCTAGGCGGTTAGACGGATGAACAGCACAGCGTTCCGTCTTATTCTGCGTCGAATCTAGTTTTCCGACGGTTGTCTATAGGAGCGCGGCATGTCACATTTGTATGCCTTTTCTTTATATTTGCGATGATATAATATAAATAATAGTCATTTTTCTGACTATGCAATGACCGTAGGTGCGAATTTGACCTAGATCGGTAGTTGCTGCGTCTGTTTGTGTGTGGCGAGCGCTTTTCGCGTATATCAGCAATTTCTGATCGCAGTGTCGCAATTAGTGACGACAGGTGTGCAATGACGTCGGCGGTGACTGTTGGCTGTACTTTTGTAGACAGCATTTTTGTTTTATTTTTCCAGTTTCAATTTTTCGTCCAGAGATTATATCCAGCAGGCAGTTGTGTTTACTGGGGGTCAGTAGCACGGCAGGATCCTTGTTGCGCAGTATTGCCAACGACTTTTATGCCTCTTGAATTTCCGAGCCGGTGAGACCCGCTTCTGGGAAGCCGGTGGAAATGTGCAATCGTTGGTGGTGCGCAGGATGCCGTCAGACAGAGATCTCTTGTTTGATCTCGTCGTTTTCCCAGGTATCGTCTCGACCACGTCGGCCAGATCACGTCGGGGTCACCACTGTTGCGGGTGAATAATAAGATGTTGCTGGTCGAGACGATGTATATTACTGATGATTATAAACTGACAATGTGTACACAGAAATAATGATCTTATATACTAAATAACAATAGGAAAATGTAAGGTGGGGTGACATAGTTTAGATACAGCAGTGCCTAGTAGACAATATTGAAATTGTCTTACTAGACATTATTAAATGCAATTATTATTTTGATGTATCTAGGTGGTATATAATTACTTGCAATATACACCTACTTTGTAAATTTTAAATATTAGGTAATGTAGGGACAATTATATCGTATCATATTATATACAATTAATGTATAATATACGCCGCTTTGTTTTTGATCGTGTCTGTCAATAGATCGTATGCAATCGAATATTTTATATGTGCATATTGTGTATACTTACATATACTTAATTACTTATATTACAATATAATTAATTTTTAATTTCTAGATTGCTGAACTTGAGTAACCTTAATTTATCATTCATTTATAGAAATGTGACGTAACAAAATGTAGAACACTACACAAGTGTGTAGTCATTGTAGGTCAACTTGTCACACAATGACATATCTCCTTCACTGTCTTACTGTGCGCCATGAGTTGTTGATGGCAATTTATATGTAAAAAAATTCGTATCCTATACATGCTCAGGGGAGGGATGTCTATATTTTTTCTATTTCATTCTGTTTCAGATGTAGCCTATATTCGCCTACTTTGTATTCATAATATAGTCATTGTGTTTAATAGTGACTTAGCTCCTGCTTCGCCGTGACATAAACACCTCATTTTCAAGCAAACTCGGGATGTGTAGACATAGTTTGAAGAGATAAATATTAAAGAATTTCCATTCATTTAAATTTTGTCAGCTTTGTAAGCTGAAAGATAAGAATGAGACAAATAATATAAATTCTTATTTGCAACTTAGTATATATAGCTGTACCCGCGACTTCATTCGCGTATAGCTAGGTAAATAATAATAATGAAGTAAAAGATGGAGGACAATATTTGTTTGATGTTCCATGGATAAGAATATAGGTGGCCAAGCAGGATTCTATTTTTGCATTGCGCCTACTCAATGTTGTGGTTAGTCGATTTCCAGACAAATTTACTTATAATTTGGTACATTCTCGTAGGTTATTTAGGTAATACACAAAATTAAGATTTATTTTTGTATATATCTCATACGTATATAAAGTTCACTCAAGAGAAAGGGACATTAAGATGACATTAATTTTTATACTTCTGTGAACATCATCGTTTCTTCAGTAAATTAGTACACACGTTTTCTGTATTAAGTAAATAAATAATAATAATAAAAAAAAATGAAGATATCAGATTTTGTGTTATGCATTAAAAGAAAAAGGTTTATTTTTCTAGTTAGTCACTTAATAAATAGCAACTATTTACGTAATACAACATATTTAATCAATAGATTTGAATGGTTCTAGAAATAAAACAGTTTTGTAGTTTCTCTCATTTATTAAAGATTATTCGTGCATACGTTACAAATAAAAATTGATCCGAAAAAAAAATTACATCCGTATACATGGTTCGGCGCCATAACAATAAGGTAAGTTATTGTCTTCGTCTTGTGTTCTAAATCAAAGGAAGTAAAAGTATTTAATTAGTAATTTTATATACAAATTTGATTTAAACTATTGAATTTTGAGATGCTCAAATTGGGTCGAGATCGTTTAAATTCAAAGTCGTAAAAGACAAGTCTACCACAGCTATTCTGGCAAATTTGGTTTGTTAATGGTAATTTTCAGGGCCGGAGAATTACTCAGAAATTTTACTTGACACACAAAAGTAGTTTATCTAGACAGAAGGCAGCTTTACGAGTGAGAACAAAGTTGTAAAAATCGTTTGATTCTATTATTTCAGTCAAGTAGCTTGTTGTAAGCTGTTTTTAGCAGGAATAATGTGAATTTAGGTAACAAAAATACAGGATAACACGCTTGTCATCACACATCTTAGTCAGGAATGGCAATCTACAAATGTCTGTATTGGTGTTAATGCAGCAAGGTAGGCAGTCATCTTTCTTTTGTAGGTAGGTATCTTGTTTCCCATGTCAATTACATAAAAAAGCAAAATTTATGTAATGTGATGTGATATGAGGTGTGATAACTAACCTGAACTTGGTTTTGTAGGGCATCGGTTATTCGGTATCTGCAATAAATATTAATTATAGTAATTTCTACGTAAATATTAATATCATAATATAGGTATACGTAATTATCGTAATATATATTATGTGACCATACCTTCTCCAGTTGTGCTATTAGACTCTGAAATGTTACAACAATCATTTCAATAGTGATTCGAAATATTTAATTTAATTGTAATGAATTTGAAATTGACACGTGTTGAATTAGTCATATATCTGAGATGTAATTATTAAAAGTATATTGATGTAAGATTATGTCACCAATTTAAGGAGGTGTGTGTACATGTCCCTTTTGGGTTTAGGTCTAGGACCTACTTCGTCAAGATTCTGGGAGCTTGAAATTTAAGAGACGACAGACAGAATGGAAGTATGTTGTTACAAGAAGAATAGATTTAGTTGAAGTGTAAAATAATATGGATACTTACAATAAATAAAAAACGGAGGTTTGATTAGTCAGTCATATATCTAAGAAGGTATTATAATCAGTTTATTACTGTTAAATTATGTGACTATACCTTGTGTAGTTGTGCTATTAGACTCTGAAATGTTACAACAATAATTTTAATTTTAATGACTGTTTATAATATTATTATAAAAACGGTGCAAAGCACGTAGGTACAATTGAGGGACGCGGGAATGCCTTATCTAGCATATACATAATTTTGAATGGGCATATGAAAACTTTCCATATGCCCATTAAGCGACATTGAGTTGGTGAACCAGTCGTATCATCAGTATATTCGTCGTGTATTCACGTTTCGGCTCCGTAAGATATAACGGATAGCACGAATGCACCTTAAGGCTTTGTGGAAGAGACGACGGAAGACTTGGGGGAGTTTTCCAAAAGCTGCCCCTTCCTAGTTGTGCCCACTCTTGGCATCTTTCTCAAAATTTACGTATTTGGAGCGTTTGCCCTAGATAAATGTACTTCTGAACAATTTCGAGCGGAAGTCCATTTATAGCAATCGGTTTCAGACGAATGCGATTATTGAACATGATCTTGATTTTACCTAAATTCATATTTTTTCCACTTCAGCATTCTAAACATATCCTCCAGCGCAGTTGTAAACAACTAAGGGGATATAACATCCCTTTGTCTTAAGCCATAACATACATAGGTGGATATGCTTAGTGCGCTGGTTTTGTCCTTGGATGGTTATTGTTGCTGGGTCATGAAGACATCTCAGCACTTCGATGTATCGCCAGTGTACATAGAGAGTTTGGTTATCCCATTTTCATCTGAGGATTTTCCACTATTAATAATAATAATAATAATCTCAGGACAATTCACACAGCGCCATCTAGACCCAAGTTAAGCTAGCTAAAGCTTGTGTTATGGGTACTAGACAACTGATACAAATACATAGATATTTTTTTTTTTTTTTTTCGTAAATGCATACATATTATACATAGAAAACACCCAGACCGATACAAACAATCATACTCATGAATACAAATGTTTGTGCCGTGCGAGGAATCGAACCCGCGACCATCGGACGTAAAGCGGTGTGCTAGACCGCTAGACCACCGAGGTCGTCGTCTATTGTGGGCTTATCGCGTCGATTTTAAATAAGCCGTCCAGTTTCTCTCTCAAAAGTCTAATAATTTTCTTTGTACGCCTCATCTCGCAAAATTTCGTGCCTTCATCCTCGAGGACATCTATTATTATCTCGAGTTTGTGGTTAATACTCCCTGTAGTTTCTAAAACAGCAAATTGATTTTTCACTTTAGAAACAACAATGGTTTGAAGCATATTTGGCAGGAGTGTCGTCTTCATCAGACGTATTCTTTCCAACATAAGATATTCAGTAAACCACGTAATAAACTGTGATCGCTTCCAGTTTTAAGTTCCCAGTTATCACAGACATATCTCTGAATATGCGCATACGGATAGTATGCACATATTCAGAGATGACATGTTAAAATTAATTCGATAACGTTTTCTGTCAAAGAGTCAGATCGCTGCCAAGTCCAGTTTCGTTGAGGCTGTTTCTTGCAGATAGTATCAAAGCAAACCCTTCGCTTTTTTAAATAATAATACAATAAATAAATAAATCAACTTTTTTTTCTCTCCAGAAAGTTGACAAGCATTTGCCCGTATGATTACCAAAACCATGTGGCCCATAGCAAATCCAAGGCTACATCTCACAGTTAATACGAGATACGAGAACCTATTCGACTCACTACAGATTTCAATATAATTATTTATTAGGAGTTTATAGACTCTTGATCTGCCGTTACCATGACCGCCGCTTTGGCCAGCAATAGTAGAGTGGTCCGGATCTAGGGGCCATGATTGTATAGAGCCTCTCACGGAATGCATTTGGCCATAATCGCCACACTGGGCACGCGAGTTGACAATCGCAATATACCTATAGTTTCTCGCACCGATGACGTTACTGCCCATCATCAGTCTACAATATTTAATATAATGTAAATTATTATATTACATATAATTAAAGGGTAATTAATGTTAAATTATGTGAAGAAAGCTACTCCAGATATGTTATCTGATATCGGAATATTAATTATACTACTTTTACTTATTATTACAAGGAAAAAATATCGTTTTTCTATCTGTCTTTACCTATTTTATCTGGGAGAGTGGTAAAAACAGATTATTAATGTCAATTATAATACCTTCTCTTGTAGTGCTATTAGATTCTGAAATGTTACAACAATAATTTTAATAGAGAGTTGAAATATTATATTTACTTGTAATGAACTTGAAATTAACACGTATTGAATAAGTCATTTATCTAAGATGAAATTACTAAATGTATATTAATAATAATAATGTCATATTATGTGACTATAAATCCCGCGGATGTGTTATTAGCCTCTGCAATGCTAGATCGTTATTTGTAAGTGGCTATTAAAATATTTTCATTACCAACAACGAATTTAAGTAGATACAAATCGATTTATTCTGTTGTTTATGTGGGCTGATATTTTAGAAAAGTCGATTGAAATTAAATTATGTGGTCTTTCTTACCTCCTCCGGTTTGTTGTGGAGGTTCTGGAATATTACAGCAATAGTTTTAGATGAAGCGTAAAATAACATGGATACTTACAATAAATAACAAACGGACTGAATAACAAATGACTGACGGTTAGATTAGTCAGTCATTTTGTCAGTCATTTATCTAAGAAGGTGTTATACATAAACAGTTTATTAATGTAATGTAAAATTAAGTGACTATACCTCCTCCAGTTGTGCTATTAGACTCTGAAATGTTACAACAATAATTTCAATAGTGATTCGAAATACTTAATTTAATTGTAATGAATTTGAAATTGACATGTGTTGAATTAGTCAATTATCTGAGATGAAATTATTAGAAGTATATTGATGTCACATTATGTGAACATACGTCCTCTGGATGTGTTATTGGCCTCTGCAATGCTAGGTCGTTATTTGTAAGTGGCAATTAAAATATTTTCATTACCAACAACGAATTTAAATAGACGCAAATCCAGTTACTCTGTTGTTTATGTGGGCTGATATTTTAGAAAAGTAGATTGAAATTAAATTATAAGGTCTTACCTCCTCCGGTTTGTTGTGGAGGTTCTGGAATATTATAGCAATAGTTTTAGATGAAGCATAAAATAACATGGATACTTACAATAAATAACAAACAGAGACGGTTCGATTAGTCAGTCATTTTGTCAGTCATTTATCTAAGAAGGTGTTATAAACAGTTTATTAATGTAATGTAAAATTAAGTGACTATACCTCCTCCGGTTGTGCTATTAGACTCTGAAATGTTACAACAATAATTTCAATAGTGATTCGAAATACTTAATTTAATTGTAATGAATTTGAAATTGACACGTGTTGAATTAGACAATTATCTGAGATGAAATTATTAGAAGTATATTGATGTCACATTATGTGAACATACGTCCTCTGGATGTGTTATTGGCCTCTGCAATGCTAGGTCGTTATTTGTAAGTGGCAATTAAAATATTTTCATTACCAACAACGAATTTACATAGACGCAAATCGAGTTATTCTGTTTTTTATACGGGCTGATATTTTAGAAAAGTAGATTAAAATTAAATTATGTGGTCTTACCACATAATTTAAGGTAATTTGAGGTTCGGGAGTATTAGAGCAATAGTTTTAGTTGAAGTGTAAACTAACATACATACTTACAATAAATAACAAACGGACACGGTTTGATTAGTCAGTCATATATCGAAGAGGGTGTTATAAACAGCTTATTAATGTAATGTAAAATTAAGTTACTATACCTCCTCCAGTTGTGCTATTAGACACTGAAATGTTACAACAATCATTTCAATAGTGATTCGAAATATTTAATTTAATTGTAATGAATTTGAAATTGACACGTGTTGAATTAGTCATGTATTTGAGATGTAATTATTAAAAGTATATTGATGTAAGATTATGTCACCAATTTAAGGAGGTGTGTGTACATGTCCCTTTTAGGTTTAGGTCTAGGACCTACTTCGTCTAGATTCTGGGAGCTTGAAATTTAAGAGACGACAGACAGAATGGAAGTATGTTGCTACAAGAAGAATAGATTTAGTTGAAGTGTAAAATAATATGGATACTTACAATAAATAAAAAACGGAGGTTTGATTAGTCAGTCATATATCTAAGAGGGTATTATAATCAGTTTATCAATGTTAAATTATGTGACTATACCTTGTGTAGTTGTGCTATTAGACTCTGAAATGTTACAACAATCATTTCAATAGTGATTCGAAATATTTAATTTAATTGTAATGAATTTGAAATTGACACGTGTTGAATTAGTCATATATCTGAGATGTAATTATTAAAAGTATATTGATGTAAGATTATGTCACCAATTTAAGGAGGTGTGTGTACATGTCCCTTTTGGGTTTAGGTCTAGGACCTACTTCATCAAGATTCTGGGAGCTTGAAATTTAAGAGACCACAGACAGAATGGAAGTATGTTGCTACAAGAAGAAAAGATTTAGTTGAAGTGTAAAATAATATGGATACTTACAATAAATAAAAAACGGAGGTTTGATTAGTCAGTCATATATCTAAGAGGGTATTATAATCAGTTTATCAATGTTAAATTATGTGACTATACCTTGTGTAGTTGTGCTATTAGACACTGAAATGTTACAACAATCATTTCAATAGTGATTCGAAATATTCAATTTAATTGTAATGAATTTGAAATTGACACGTGTTGAATTAGTCATATATCTGAGATGTAATTATTAAAAGTATATTGATGTAAGATTATGTCATCAATTTAAGGAGGTGTGTGTACATGTCCCTTTTGGGTTTAGGTCTAGGACCTACTTCGTCAAGATTCTGGGAGCTTGAAATTTAAGAGACGACAGACAGAATGGAAGTATGTTGCTACAAGAAGAATAAATTTAGTTGAAGTGTAAAATAATATGGATACTTACAATAAATAAAAAACGGACGCGGTTTGATTAGTCAGTCATATATCTAAGAGGGTATTATAATCAGTTTATCAATGTTAAATTATGTGACTATACCTTGTGTAGTTGTGCTATTAGACTCTGAAATGTTACAACAATCATTTCAATAGTGATTCGAAATATTTAATTTAATTGTAATGAATTTGAAATTGACACGTGTTGAATTAGTCATATATCTGAGATGTAATTATTAAAAGTATATTGATGTAAGATTATGTCACCAATTTAAGGAGGTGTGTGTACAGGTCCCTTTTGGGTTTAGGTCTAGGACCTACTTCATCAAGATTCTGGGAGCTTGAAATTTAAGAGACCACAGACAGAATGGAAGTATGTTGCTACAAGAAGAAAAGATTTAGTTGAAGTGTAAAATAATATGGATACTTACAATAAATAAAAAACGGAGGTTTGATTAGTCAGTCATATATCTAAGAGGGTATTATAATCAGTTTATCAATGTTAAATTATGTGACTATACCTTGTGTAGTTGTGCTATTAGACACTGAAATGTTACAACAATCATTTCAATAGTGATTCGAAATATTTAATTTAATTGTAATGAATTTGAAATTGACACGTGTTGAATTAGTCATATATCTGAGATGTAATTATTAAAAGTATATTGATGTAAGATTATGTCATCAATTTAAGGAGGTGTGTGTACATGTCCCTTTTGGGTTTAGGTCTAGGACCTACTTCGTCAAGATTCTGGGAGCTTGAAATTTAAGAGACGACAGACAGAATGGAAGTATGTTGCTACAAGAAGAATAAATTTAGTTGAAGTGTAAAATAATATGGATACTTACAATAAATAAAAAACGGAGGTTTGATTAGTCAGTCATATATCTAAGAGGGTATTATAATCAGTTTATCAATGTTAAATTATGTGACTATACCTTGTGTAGTTGTGCTATTAGACACTGAAATGTTACAACAATCATTTCAATAGTGATTCGAAATATTTAATTTAATTGTAATGAATTTGAAATTGACACGTGTTGAATTAGTCATATATCTGAGATGTAATTATTAAAAGTATATTGATGTAAGATTATGTCATCAATTTAAGGAGGTGTGTGTACATGTCCCTTTTGGGTTTAGGTCTAGGACCTACTTCGTCAAGATTCTGGGAGCTTGAAATTTAAGAGACGACAGACAGAATGGAAGTATGTTGCTACAAGAAGAATAAATTTAGTTGAAGTGTAAAATAATATGGATACTTACAATAAATAAAAAACGGAGGTTTGATTAGTCAGTCATATATCTAAGAGGGTATTATACAGTATATCAGTTTATTACTGTTAAATTATGTGACTATACCTTGTGTAGTTGTGCTATTAGACTCTGAAATGTTACAACAATAATTTTAATTTTAATGACTGTTTATAATATTATTATAAAAACGGTACAAAGCACGTAGGTACAATTGAGGGACGCGGGAATGCCTTATCTAGCATATACATAATTTTAAATGGGCATATGAAGACTTTCCATATGCCCATTAAGCGACATTGAGTTGGTGAACCAGTCGTATCATCAGTATATTCGTCGTGTATTCACGTTTCGGCTCCGTAAGATATAACGGATAGCACGAATGCACCTTAAGGCTTTGTGGAAGAGACGACGGAAGACTTGGGGGAGTTTTCCAAAAGCTGCCCCTTCCTAGTTGTGCCCACTCTTGGCATCTTTCTCAAAATTTACGTATTTGGAGCGTTTGCCCTAGATAAATGTACTTCTGAACAATTTCGAGCGGAAGTCCATTTATAGCAATCGGTTTCAGACGAATGCGATTATTGAACATGATCTTGATTTTACCTAAATTCATATGGAGATCGATACGTTGGGACGACTCAGCCAGGCCATTTAGCATCTGTTGTAGATTCTGCAGCGATTCAGCCATGATAACAATGTCGTTAGCAAATCGGAAGTGATAGATGTTCTCACCGTTAATATTGATGCCACATTTTTTCCACTTCAGCATTCTAAACATATCCTCCAGCGCAGTTGTAAACAACTAAGGGGATATAACATCCCCTTGTCTTAAGCCATAACATACATAGGTGGATATGCTTAGTGCGCTGGTTTTGTCCTTGGATGGTTATTGTTGCTGGGTCATGAAGACATCTCAGCACTTCGATGTATCGCCAGTGTACATAGAGAGTTTGGTTATCCCATTTTCATCTGAGGATTTTCCACTATTGTGGGCTTATCGCGTCGAATTTAAATAAGCCGTCCAGTTTCTCTCTCAAAAGTCTAATAATTTTCTTTGTACGCCTCATCTCGCAAAATTTCGTGCCTTCATCCTCGAGGACATCTATTATTATCTCGAGTTTGTGGTTAATACTCCTGTAGTTTCTAAAACAGCAAATCGATTTTTCACTTTAGAAACAACAATGGTTTGAAGCATATTTGGCAGGAGTGTCGTCTTCATCAGACGTATTCTTTCCAACATAAGATATTCAGTAAACCACGTAATAAACTGTGATCGCTTCCAGTTTTAAGTTCCCAGTTATCACAGACATATCTCTGAATATGCGCATACGGATAGTATGCACATATTCAGAGATGACATGTTAAAATTAATTCGATAACGTTTTCTGTCAAAGAGTCAGATCGCTGCCAAGTCCAGTTTCGTTGAGGCTGTTTCTTGCAGATAGTATCAAAGCAAACCCTTCGCTTTTTTAAATAATAATACAATAAATAAATAAATCAACTCTTTTCTCTCCAGAAAGTTGACAAGCATTTGCCCGTATGATTACCAAAACCATGTGGCCCATAGCAAATCCAAGGCTACATCTCACAGTTAATACGAGATACGATAACCTATTCGACTCACTACAGATTTCAATATAATTATTTATTAGGAGTTTATAGACTCTTGATCTGCCGTTACCATGACCGCCGCTTTGGCCAGCAATAGTAGAGTGGTCCGGATCTAGGGGCCATGATTGTATAGAGCCTCTCACGGAATGCATTTGGCCATAATCGCCACACTGGGCACGCGAGTTGACAATCGCAATATACCTATAGTTTCTCGCACCGATGACGTTACTGCCCATCATCAGTCTACAATATTTAATATAATGTAAATTATTATATTACATATAATTAAAGGGTAATTAATGTTAAATTATGTGAAGAAAGCTACTCCAGATATGTTATCTGATATCGGAATATTAATTATACTACTTTTACTTATTATTACAAGAAAAAAATATCGTTTTTCTACCTGTCTTTACCTATTTTATCTGGGAGAGTGGTAAAAACAGATTATTAATGTCAATTATAATACCTTCTCTTGTAGTGCTATTAGATTCTGAAATGTTACAACAATAATTTTAATAGAGAGTTGAAATATTATATTTACTTGTAATGTACTTGAAATTAACACGTATTGAATAAGTCATTTATCTAAGATGAAATTACTAAATGTATATTAATAATAATAATGTCATATTATGTGACTATAAATCCCGCGGATGTGTTATTAGCCTCTGCAATGCTAGATCGTTATTTGTAAGTGGCTATTAAAATATTTTCATTACCAACAACGAATTTAAGTAGATACAAATCGAGTTATTCTGTTGTTTATGTGGGCTGATATTTTAGAAAAGTCGATTGAAATTAAATTATTTGGTCTTACCTCCTCCGGTTTGTTGTGGAGGTTCTGGAATATTACAGCAATAGTTTTAGATGAAGCATAAAATAACATGGATACTTACAATAAATAACAAACGGACACGGTTAGATTAGTCAGTCATTTATCTAAGAAGGTGTTATAAACAGTTGATTAATGTAATGTAAAATTAAGTGACTATACCTCCTCCAGTTGTGCTATTAGACTCTGAAATGTTACAACAATAATTTTAATTTTAATAACTATGTATAATATTGTATAATATGGGGTAAAACCCCACAGACAGATTATACAATATTATTACAAGATTATACATACAGATTTTGTAATGATAATTAATTATTATAAAAACTCTCCAAAGCACGTAGGTACATTTGAGGGACGCGGAAATGCCTAAGGTGCAGGACGGTGTGCGTGTTGTTTCTCGTTCTTTTTGTCTACATTTATATTGACCATCTTAACTGTCTGAAAGTCAATCAATGGTGAAAGAGCGTTTGTGTTAAGGCAGCTATACATATCAGCAGGCTTTTCCTTTTAATCTGAGCAGTAGCATATACATTAAAAGTTATATATACTCAAAATACGTAAATATCAATGAACGGATTATGGCCGGGTATTCACTAATAAGTCTTTTTCTTTTAGGAGTCGAGCAGTGACCATTTTGATGTAGCCAGTAATTTATCTAAGAGGACATTATTAAAAGTCTATCAATGTCTAATCGTGTGAACTTACCTTGTGTGGTTGTGAGATTAAACACTGAAAAGTTACAATATTAATAAAATTAATTGGTATTTAAAATATTTTATACTTATAATAAATATTTTTTTAATAAATTTAAATTACTCATAATTTATCTAAGGTGATATTATTAAAAGTTTATTAATGTCAAATTATATAAACATACCTTCTTGCATTGTACTATTAAACTCTGAAATATTATAATGTTAATTTTAATTGATATTTGAAATAATGGGAGTACTTTCAATAATAAAGTTGACGCATCTTGAATTAGTCTGTCGTTTACCTATGGTGATATTATTATAACTTTCATCATCATCAGCATCATCATCAGCCCACTACAGTCCACTGCTGTACTTAAGCGTATTCCAAGCCACGACTTTGGGCACATTCTTCACTCCTTCTCATTCAGTTGTTATCTGCAACCCTACGTATGTCGTCGTTCCGCCTAGCTGCGAGGGGTCCAACGCTACGTTTTACGCTAATTTGCGGTCTTTTCTCTAGAACATATCTACTCCAACAAGCAGCCCACTCCTACTTCAACATACAAATACGAAAAGCTATGTCGGTAACCTTAGTTTTCTGGTGAGTTCCTTCGTTTCGGATTTGTTTCCTCAGAGAAACTTGAAATATAGCTCTTTCCATATGTGCTCGTTGAACGACATTGAGGTGGTGAACCAGTCGTATCAATAGTATTCATGTTTCGGCTCCGTAAGATATAACGGATAGCACGAATTAGCACCTTAAGGCTTTGTGAAAGAAACGACAAGAAGACTTTAGGGAGTTTCCCAAAAGCTGCCCAGTTGTATCCATCTCTTGGCATCCTCTCAAAATTTAACTAATTTAGCGTTTGCTCTATGTAAATATACTTCTGAACAACTTCGGAAATCCATTTATAGCAATCGGTTTCAGACGAACATGATCTTGGTTTTGCCTAAATTCATCTGGAGACCGATACGCTGGGACGACTTAGCCAGGCCATTTAGCATCTGTTGTAGATTCTGCAGCGATTCAGCCATGATGACAATGTCGTTAGCAAATCGGAAGTGAGAGATGTAATGTGTTTTATTGATGCCGTATTTTTTCCACTTCAGTATTCTAAACATATTCTCCAGCGCAGTTGTAAACAAATTTTTTTTTTTTTCTTTTTAGATCTTGCAATCAGTTACATGGACTATAAGCAAATGTGGTGTTCCGTCTGTAACAGGTAGAGTGTCGCTCTCAGTAGAACAGCTCCTCGCTCTTTAAAAGTCCTGTCTGACTATCTTGGTCAAATATATCACGCCTTTTCTTTCATCGACGCAAGTTTTCAGGTATTGTAAGTTGCCCAGCGAATTTATTTGGGTGCCTGTGTAGTCGTGATTTGTATTTGTTTCTGTAGTCATTAATTATGTACATCCATAACCATGGGGATATCAAGTAGTTTGTGGATCTCAGTTATTTTTATAAACCATGGTGCATCCGAAAGTTGTTTCAATATATAGTTTTGAACTCGTTGTATTGTCATTATGTTGGAGTCACTAGCAGAGCCCCATAGTTGTATCCCATATGTCCAGATTGGCTTAAACATTGCCTTATAAATGAGAAGTTTACTATCGATAGCTAATTTCTACCAAGCATCCAGTAGAGACTTCTATATTTATTATTGATTTCTTCCCTTTTCATCTGGACGTGCTTTTTCCAAGTAAGTCTGCGATCTAAATGCATTCCTAGATACTTAACTGTATCTTGATGTGGAAGTTGAGTACCATTTAGGGTAACTGGTGCACAATCGTCTTACCTAAGGGTAAACGTTACATGGACTGATTTAGTCACATTGGCAGCGATTTTCCATTTAGCCATTTTTCTACTTCATTTAGGTTTTTTTGTAAGATGTTCGAAGCTTTAATTGGATATTCGCTCGAAGCAAGTAAGGCCGTATCGTCAGCAAACGTTGCTGTTGTAATTTCAGTACTTTGAGGTAAGTCGGATGTGTACAAAATGTATAAGACAGGTCCTAGTACAGAGCCCTGTGGTACTCCTGCACGGATTTCATAAAATCCTGAGGTGCAGTCATTTTCTTTCACCTGAAATAGCCTATTGGACACATAGGACTTGAATACTGAATAGAATGTGTGTGGAAGCAAACATTTAATTTTATATAGTAATCCTTTGTGCCAAACTTTATCAAAAGCCTGTTCGTCCAACAATCGTCAATGAACACAGATGAACAATATTCTTTCTTTTAATAGGATTTTCTAATTTTGCGGCATACTCTATGAACTTGTTCAACAGTGGCATGTTCTTTTCGAAATCTGAATTGATGATCAGGGATAACAGATTTTTCTTTGAGAACATTTGTTAGTCTGTGCAGAAGGGACATTTCAAACAGCTTAGACATGACAGGCAGTAAACTAATTGGTCTATAAGAAGCAACCTCATGAGCCGGTTTACCAGGTTTGTGTATCATTATGATTTGAGATACTTTCCACAAGTCTGGATAATGTCAACAACTTAGAGGATATAACATCCCCTTGTCTTAAGCCACAACCTAGGAGGATATGCTTAGTGCGCTGGTTTTATACTTGGACGGTCATTGTTGCAGCGATGACAGCGAGTGCCAGCCAGTTGCCAGTCGATATAGCGAGTTTGGCATCGTTGAAGTGACTCCAGAACAGACTAGGACTCGAATGAATCAAAGGCTTTCTCCTAGTCGAAGAAAGCTAGCACAGAGGTTGGTTATACTTTTCTGTTTTCTGTATAAACTATTGTACTGTGTGAATGTGATCTATGGTGTTATATCTAATTCGTAACCAGGCCTGTTCCAGTAGTTGAAACTCATCAAGACTTGACAAGACTCAACAAGACAAGCTGTTGCTTGCTGCTGTTGAATGTAATAACTCTTGAAAACAGTTTCTCTATATGGATTAGCAATCAGACGTTGATAGTTCTTCAGTAGGGCTTTATCTCCATTTTTGAAGAGCAAACTAATAATGGCCCTACTCCATGCCTGTGGAGTTCTTTCAGTGACGAAAACAGAGTTGAAGAGTTCCTGGAGTACTGCAAGTACAGGAATATCACCAGCCTTTAGATGCTCAGTGGTTATCCCATTTTCATCTGAGGTTTTTCCATTTTTGAGGGCTTATCCAGTCTATCTTTAATATGCCGTAAAGTTTCTCTCTCTATAATACTTGTATGCCTCATCTCGCAAAATTTCGTGCCTTCATCTTCGAGGACATCTATTATTGTCTCGAGTTTGTGATCAATACTGCCTGTGGTTTCTAAAAAAGCAAATCAGTTTACAACTTTAAACTGGAATGCTTGAGAAACATCAATGGTTTGAAGCATATTTTGCAGGAGTGTCGACTTCATCAGACATATTCTTTCCGTTCCGATTGTAAACACAGTTACCACAGAGACATCTCTGAATATGCGCTTACTATCCATTAAATTAAATCGATTACGTTTCCTGTCAAACAGTCAGATCGCTGCCAAGTCCAGTTTCGTTGAGACTATTTCTTGAAAAATGGTATCAAAGTAAACCTTTCGCTTTTTTAAATAAATACATAATAAATAAATATATAAACTCTATCCAGAAAATTGATAAGCATTTGCCCCGTATGACTACTGCTACCTAAAATATGTGGTCCATAGCAAATCTAAGGCTACATCTCACAGTTAATATGAGATACGAGAACCTATTCGACACACTGGAGATTTCAACATGATTATTAATTAGGGGTTTTTAGACCCTTGCTCTACCGTTACCATGACCGCTGCCTTGGCCAGCAATAATAGATTGGCTCGGAACTACGGACATGATAGTATAGGACCTCTCACGGAATGTATATGCCCATAATCGCCACATTAGGCACGCGAGTTGACTATCGCAGTATACAGATTCTCGTACCGATGATGGTACTGCCCATCATCAGTCTATCATATTATATATATAATATAATGTAAATTATTATATTAAAATTAAAAGTTAATTAATGTTAAATTATGTGAAGAAAGCAACTCCGGATGTGTTATATGATATCGGAATATTAATTAAACCACTTGTACTTAATATTAGAAAAAATATATAGTCTATCTATCAGACTTTACATATTTTATCTGGGACGGTGTTATAAATAGATTATTAATGTCAATTATAATACCTTCTCTTGTAGTACTATTAGATTCTGAAATGTTACAACAATCATTTTAATAGAGAATTAAAATATTTCATTTACTTGTAATGAACTTGAAAATAACATGTGTCGAATTAGTCATTTATCTAATATAAAATTATTAAAAGTAAATTAATGTCACATTATGTGAACCGGAGGTTGTATCCTCCGGTTGTGTTATTAGCCTCTGCAATGATAGATCATTACTTGTAAGTGGCAATTAAAATATTTTCATTATCAACAACGAATATAAATTGACGAAAATGGAGTTATATTGTCGCATATGTTGGATGATATTTTAGAAAAGTTGATTGAAATTAAATTATGTGGCCTTACCTCCTTCGGTTTGTTGTGGAGGTTCTGGAATATTAGAAATAAGTTTTAGTGGGAGTCAAAAATAATGTGCATATTTAAAATAAAGAAAAACGGACGCGGTTTTATTAGTCAGTCATATATCGAAAAGGATGTTATAAATAGTTTATTAATGTTAAATTATGTGACTATACCTTGTCCGGTTGTGCCATTAGACTCTGAAATATTACAATCATATTTTCAACAGTGATTCGAAATTTACATGTAATGAATTTGAAATTAACACGTGTCGAATGAGTCATTTATCTGAGATGAAATTATTAAAAGAGTATTAATGTCACATTATGTGAACATACATCCTCCGAATGTGTTATTAGCCCCTGCAATGATAGATTGTTAGTTGTAGGTGGCAATTAAAATATTTTAATTATCAACAACGAATTTAAGCAGACGAAAATGGAGTTATATTTCATACATGTAGGCTGATATTTTAGAAAAGTTGATTGAAATTAAATTATGTGGTCTTACCTCTTCCGGGTTGTTGTGGAGGTTCTGGAACATTAGATAACAAGTTTTAGTGGGAGCCAAAAATAACATGCATATTTAAAATAAAGAAAACCGGACGCGGTTTTATTAGTCAGTCATATATCGAAGAGGATGTTATAAATAGTTTATTAATGTTAAATTATGTGATTATACCTTGTCCGGTTGTGCCATTAGACTCTGAAATATTACAATCATATTTTCAACAGTGATTCGAAATTTACATGTAATGAATTTAAAATTAACAGGTGTCGAATGAGTCATTTATCTGAGATGAAATTATTAAAAGTATATTAGTGTCATATTATGCGAACATACATCTTCTGAATGTGTTATTAGCCCCTTCAATGATAGATTGTTAGTTGTAAGTGTCAATTAAAATATTTTCATTATCAACAACGAATTTAAATAGACGAAAATGGAGTTATACTGTCGCATATGTTGATTGATATTTTGGAAAAATTGATTGAAATTAAATTATGTGGTCTTACCTTCTCCGGTCTGTTCTGGAGGTTCTGAAATATTAGATCATAAGTTTTAGTGGGAGTCAAAAATAACATGGATATTTAAAATAAAGAAAACCGGACGCGGTTTTATTAGTCAGTCATATATCGAATAGGATGTTATAAATAGTTTATTAATGTTAAATTATGTGATTATACCTTGTCCGGTTGTGCCATTAGACTCTGAAATATTACAATCATATTTTCAACAGTGATTCGAAATTTACATGTAATGAATTTAAAATTAACAGGTGTCGAATGAGTCATTTATCTGAGATGAAATTATTAAAAGTATATTAGTGTCATATTATGCGAACATACATCTTCTGAATGTGTTATTAGCCCCTTCAATGATAGATTGTTAGTTGTAAGTGTCAATTAAAATATTTTCATTATCAACAACGAATTTAAATAGACGAAAATGGAGTTATACTGTCGCATATGTTGATTGATATTTTGGAAAAATTGATTGAAATTAAATTATGTGGTCTTACCTTCTCCGGTTTCTTGTGGAGGTTCT
This sequence comes from Achroia grisella, assembly GCF_030625045.1. Taxonomy (NCBI): domain Eukaryota; kingdom Metazoa; phylum Arthropoda; class Insecta; order Lepidoptera; family Pyralidae; genus Achroia; species Achroia grisella. Next base: position 42,288 of record NW_026712666.1, read on the forward strand.
GAAATATTAGAACATAAGTTTTAGTGGGAGTCAAAAATAACATGCATATTTAAAATGATGAAAACCGGACGCGGTTTTATTAGTCAGTCATATATCGAATAGGATGTTATAAATAGTTTATTAATGTTAAATTATGTGATTATACCTTGTCCGGTTGTGCCATTAGACTCTGAAATATTACAATCATATTTTCAACAGTGATTCGAAATTTACATGTAATGAATTTAAAATTAACAGGTGTCGAATGAGTCATTTATCTGAGATGAAATTATTAAAAGTATATTAATGTCATATTATGCGAACATACATCTTCTGAATGTGTTATTAGCCCCTTCAATGATAGATTGTTAGTTGTAAGTGTCAATTAAAATATTTTCATTATCAACAACGAATTTAAATAGACGAAAATGGAGTTATACTGTCGCATATGTTGATTGATATTTTGGAAAAGTTGATTGAAATTACATTATGTGGTCTTACCTTCTCCGGTCTGTTCTGGAGGTTCTGAAATATTAGATCATAAGTTTTAGTGGGAGTCAAAAATAACATGGATATTTAAAATAAAGAAAACCGGACGCGGTTTTATTAGTCAGTCATATATCGAATAGGATGTTATAAATAGTTTATTAATGTTAAATTATGTGATTATACCTTGTCCGGTTGTGCCATTAGACTCTGAAATATTACAATCATATTTTCAACAGTGATTCGAAATTTACATGTAATGAATTTGAAATCAACACGTGTCGAATGAGTCATTTATCTGAGATGAAATTATTAAAAGTATATTAGTGTCATATTATGCGAACATACATCTTCTGAATGTGTTATTAGCCCCTTCAATGATAGATTGTTAGTTGTAAGTGTCAATTAAAATATTTTCATTATCAACAACGAATTTCAATAGACGAAAATGGAGTTATACTGTCGCATATGTTGATTGATATTTTGGAAAAATTGATTGAAATTAAATTAAGTGGTCTTACCTTCTCCGGTCTGTTCTGGAGGTTCTGAAATATTAGATCGTAAGTTTTAGTGGGAGTCAAAAATAACAGGCATATTTAAAATAAAGAAAACCGGACGCGGTTTTATTAGTCAGTCATATATCGAGGAGGATGTGAGATGTTATAAATATTTTTTTAATGTTCAATTATGTGATTATACCTTGTCCGGTTGTGCCATTTGACTCTGAAATATTACAATCATATTTTCAACAGTGATTCGAAATTTACATGTAATGAATTTGAAATTAACAGGTGTCGAATGAATCATTTATCTGAGATGAAATTATTAAAAGAGTATTCGTGTCATATTATGCGAACATACATCTTCCGAATGTGTTATTAGCCCCTGCAATGATAGATTGTTAGTTGTAAGTGGCAATTAAAATATTTTCATTATCAACAACGAATTTAAATAGACGAAAATGGAGTTATACTGTCGCATATGTTGATTGATATTTTGGAAAAGTTGATTGAAATTAAATTATGTGGTCTTACCTTCTCCGGTTTCTTGTGGAGGTTCTGAAATATTAGATAATAAGTTTTAGTGGGAGTCAAAAATAACATGCATATTTAAAATAAAGAAAACCGGACGCGGTTTTATTAGTCAGTCATTTATCGAAGAGGATGTTATAAATAGTTTATTAATGTTAAATTATGTGACTATACCTTGTCCGGTTGTGCCATTAGACTCTGAAATATTACAATCATATTTTCAACAGTGATTCGAAATTTACATGTAATGAATTTTAAATTAACACGTGTCGAATGAGTCATTTATCTGAGATGAAATTATTAAAAGTATATTAGTGTCATATTATGCGAACATACATCTTCTGAATGTGTTATTAGTCTTTTCAATGATAGACTGTTAGTTGTAAGTGGCAATTAAAATACTTTCATTATCAACAACGAATTTCAATAGACAAAAATGGAGTTATACTGTCGCATATGTTGATTGATATTTTGGAAAAGTTGATTGAAATTAAAATATGTGGTCATACCTTCTCCGGTTTCTTGTGGAGGTTCTGAAATATTAGAACATAAGTTTTAGTGGGAGTCAAAAATAATGTGTATATTTAAAATAAAGAAAAACGGACGCGGTTTTATTAGTCAGTTATATATCGAAGAGGATGTTATAAATAGTTTATTAATGTTAAATTGTGATTATACCTTGTCCGGTTGTGCCATTAGACTCTGAAATATTACAATCATATTTTCAACAGTGATTCGAAATTTACATGTAATGAATTTGAAATTAACACGTGTCGAATGAGTCATTTATCTGAGATGAAATTATTAAAAGTATATTAGTGTCATATTATGTGAACATACATCTTCTGAATGTGTTATTAGCCCCTTCAATGATAGATTGTTAGTTGTAAGTGTCAATTAAAATATTTTCATTATCAACAACGAATTTAAATAGACGAAAATGGAGTTATACTGTCGCATATGTTGATTGATATTTTGGAAAAATTGATTGAAATTAAATTATGTGGTCTTACCTTCTCCGGTTTCTTGTGGAGGTTCTGAAATATTAGATCATAAGTTTTAGTGGGAGTCAAAAATAACATGCATATTTAAAATAAAGAAAACCGAACGCGGTTTTATTTGTCAGTCATATATCGAAGAGGATGTTATAAATAGTTTATTAATGTTAAATTGTGATTATACCTTGTCCGGTTGTGCCATTAGACTCTGAAATATTAGAATCATATTTTCAACAATGATTCGAAATTTACATGTAATGAATTTGAAATTAACAGGTGTCGAATGAGTCATTTATCTGAGATGAAATTATTAAAAGAGTATTGGTGTCATATTATGCGAACATACATCTTCTGAATGTGTTATTAGCCTTTTCAATGATAGATTGTTAGTTGTAAGTGTCAATTAAAATATTTTCATTATCAACAACGAATTTCAATAGACGAAAATGGAGTTATACTGTCCCATATGTTGATTGATATTTTGGAAAAATTGATTGAAATTAAATTATGTGGTCTTACCTTCTCCGGTCTGTTCTGGAGGTTCTGAAATATTAGATCATAAGTTTTAGTGGGAGTCAAAAATAACATGCATATTTAAAATGAAGAAAACCGGACGCGGTTTTATTAGTCAGTCATATATCGAAGAGGATGTTATAAATAGTTTATTAATTTTAAATTATGTGACTATACCTTGTCCGGTTGTGCCATTAGACTCTGAAATATAACAATCATATTTTCAACAGTGATTCGAAATTTACATCTAATGAATTCGAAATTAACACGTGTCGAATGAGTCATTTATCTGAGATGAAATTATTAAAAGTATATTAATGTCATATTATGCGAACATACATCTTCTGAATGTGTTATTAGCCCCTTCAATGATAGATTGTTAGTTGTAAGTGTCAATTAAAATATTTTCATTATAAACACCGAATTTCAATAGTCGAAAATGGAGTTATACTGTCGCATATGTTGATTGATATTTTGGAAAAATTGATTGAAATTAAATTAAGTGGTCTTACCTTCTCCGGTTTCTTGTAGAGGTTCTGAAATATTAGATAATAAGTTTTAGTGGGAGTCAAAAATAACATGCATATTTAAAATGAAGAAAACCGGACGCGGTTTTATTAGTCAGTCATATATCGAATAGGATGTTATAAATAGTTTATTAATGTTAAATTATGTGATTATACCTTGTCCGGTTGTGCCATTAGACTCTGAAATATTACAATCATATTTTCAACAGTGATTCGAAATTTACATGTAATGAATTTAAAATTAACAGGTGTCGAATGAGTCATTTATCTGAGATGAAATTATTAAAAGAGTATTGGTGTCATATTATGCGAACATACATCTTCTGAATGTGTTATTAGCCTTTTCAATGATAGATTGTTAGTTGAAAGTGTCAATTAAAATATTTTCATTATCAACAACGAATTTCAATAGACGAAAATGGAGTTATACTGTCGCATATGTTGATTGATATTTTGGAAAAATTGATTGAAATTAAATTATGTGGTCTTACCTTCTCCGGTTTCTTGTGGAGGTTCTGAAATATTAGATCATAAGTTTTAGTGGGAGTCAAAAATAACATGGATATTTAAAATAAAGAAAACCGGACGCGGTTTTATTAGTCAGTCATATATCGAAGAGGATGTTATAAATAGTTTATTAATGTTAAATTATGTGATTATACCTTGTCCGGTTGTGCCATTAGACTCTGAAATATTACAATCATATTTTCAACAGTGATTCGAAATTTACATGTAATGAATTTTAAATTAACACGTGTCGAATGAGTCATTTATCTGAGATGAAATTATTAAAAGTATATTAGTGTCATATTATGCGAACATACATCTCTGAATGTGTTATTAGCCCCTTCAATGATAGATTGTTAGTTGTAAGTGTCAATTAAAATATTTTCATTATCAACAACGAATTTCAATAGACGAAAATGGAGTTATACTGTCGCATATGTTGATTGATATTTTGGAAAAATTGATTGAAATTAAATTATGTGGTCTTACCTTCTCCGGTCTGTTCTGGAGGTTCTGAAATATTAGATCGTAAGTTTTAGTGGGAGTCAAAAATAACAGGCATATTTAAAATAAAGAAAACCGGACGCGGTTTTATTAGTCAGTCATATATCGAGGAGGATGTGAGATGTTATAAATATTTTTTTAATGTTCAATTATGTGATTATACCTTGTCCGGTTGTGCCATTTGACTCTGAAATATTACAATCATATTTTCAACAGTGATTCGAAATTTACATGTAATGAATTTGAAATTAACAGGTGTCGAATGAATCATTTATCTGAGATGAAATTATTAAAAGAGTATTCGTGTCATATTATGCGAACATACATCTTCCGAATGTGTTATTAGCCCCTGCAATGATAGATTGTTAGTTGTAAGTGGCAATTAAAATATTTTCATTATCAACAACGAATTTAAATAGACGAAAATG